>NW_015540952.1:320236-331980 GCF_001515605.1 Sinocyclocheilus anshuiensis
GTGAGGTGTAATTTTGCTTTTTGATGCAGTTTATACAATTACAATACAATTGAATGAATTGACACTACTGGTTAAATGTTGGTTAAAATCTTTTTTTCTATGCTTTTGAAAGAAGTCTCTTACGTTCACCAAGACTTAAAGATTTAAAGTATGTTTTTTTATATATATTTTAAAATGTAATTTATTCCTGTGGTGGCAAAGCTGAATTTTCAGCAGTCATTATTCCAGTCTTTCAGTGTCACATGATCCTTCAGAAATAATATGCTGATTTGGTGTTTTTATTTAGGAAAGGTGCATTAAATTAATCAAAAGTGACAGTAAAGACATTTATAATGTTCCAAAACATTTTTTCTGTTTCTGTTAATTGCGCTTTCTATTCATCAAAGAATTCTGAAAAAAAAATCACAGTTTCCACAAAAATATTAAGCAGCATAAACAGTTTATTAACTCTTATTATTATAATCTACATAGATAATAATAAGAACCATTACTAATAACTGATCACCAATAATAATTGATAATAACTGAGCACCAAATCAGCATATTAGAATGATTTCTGAAAGATTAGGTGATTAGAGTAATGGCTGCTGAAAATTCAGCTTTTTCATCCCAGGAATAGATTACATTTTAAAATATATTAATAAAAAGGTTATTTGAAATTGTAATAATATTTTACAATATTTCAGTTTTTACTATATTTTTGACCAAAAAAATGCACCCTTAATGAGCACAAGAGACTTTATTCAAAAACATTAACTATTCCAAACTTTGGACCAATAGTGTATATCATCAAAAACTGACGCAGAATCCGTTTTCATGTGCTGCTGTAGTCAGTCACGCAATTGTCAAGCACACAATTGCCCGCTTTTGTAGGCAATGGAAAAATACAGGCCGAATAATGTCAATAATGTGTTGTGCATTTTATTTTTTGATTCCCTGAGCTGCTGAATTATATTCCCTTTTGAAGTCAGTCGAGGACACAAGTGTGATATAACCTTAAAATTTTCACCCGCTCTGAAGATTTAAGTCCACAGCATGTCAACAGAAATGACCAGGGCCTGCTGTGAAATCCCTATATTTGCACTCGCTTAGGATGGATGCATAAAAGACCCGCACCAGAAATGAACGCATCAGCAGCTACTCTTTCTCCATTTGGTCACATTTACAGCCTCATCAAATTGATGGTCGCGGTTGTCGAGTTAGGTAACAAGCCGCAATACGAGGCCACCCCTCAATGCTCTGGAAGGCAGAGTAAGGACAAATAAAGATCTGCCTTTACTTGCCCTTGCAAGTCACATTATGTGCAATCATGTCAGAGGTAATTAGCCATGTGGGAAGAATACAAATCAGAGTATTAAGGGTACCTGGGGTGGGCACAACAATCAGTCAAGTGTAGTATTCTAACTTCAGTTTAAAACAAACTTGAATAAACATTGTTCCTCAGTGGGCGCTGTCACTTCCAACTTTCAACTTAATTACTGCAGAAACATAAGCAACAACATTGTTAGAGTAACATAAACTTATTAATAGAAAACGACTACCAGTCGGTCTTGAAACAAGTTGTTATTAATGGTGCCATTCCTCCAAGGAATTTCAGATTTCCCCTTCTTGTTCACGCAGCCTGGAGCAGAATAACTTGTACAGGATAAGGAGGCAATTAAAACACGCAGTGTCAATCAACAGTTGTTCTAGAAAGTGGGGCAGAAATGTCAGTGATAAATAATTAGAATGTTGCCAAAAAATCTTAACAGACTCTCTGTTAGTGGCAGTTTGCATTACATGCATTTGTGTCACTTTTCAAGAAAACAAGGGCAACGCCGTCCAGTGGCACTCATGACTATGTAGAGCTTGTGAAGACTGGGGATGTCTCTTAACAGTGCACTATCCCAGTTTAGCTAGACCCGGAGTAGATTGCAAACAGCACATTTTTCAATGGCCCATTGAGCAAAATACTTATGTTAGGATGGATGATTACTGACCTTTGCAGTGCCTTTAACTCCTGTTAAAGCTGGTTTCAAAACTCAGGGCTTGTGCCACTCGAGCTGTAAGTTAATCCTGGATTTTTTCCTAAACGAAAGCACAAGCAATGAAACTAGACAGAGAAATCGCATTTTCACAGATGCCTCAGACTGTATGACCTGCTCACAAACTGCCCTAAAAAGAGAGGGAGAAAGAAAGAAAGAAAGAAAGAAAGAAAGAAAGAAAGAAAGAATCATGGTATTACTGTGTTTTTTAGACATGGTACAATAATAATCCCATGTTTTGGACATGCACCTTAATATTCTTTATCATTTACCACAAAATACAGTCTAAATAACATTTTATACTGTATGGATACAAGATTTAAGTACCATTACTGCACCATGTTATCACCATAATCAGTATTATCTATATAGCATGTGACAACACCACAACCACTGAAGAGATTAATTTAATTGTGGAAACTATTAATACATGTTTAGTTCACATTATTTACTACATAGGGGAAGTCGTGGCCTAATGGTTAGAGAGTCGGACTCGTAACCCAAAGGTTGTGGGTTTGAGTCTCGTACCGGCAGGAATTGTAGGTGGGAGGAGTGAATGTACAGCGCTCTCTCCCACCTTCAATAACACGACTGAGATGCCCTTGAGCAAGGCACTGAACCCCCAACTGCTCCCCGGGCACCGCAGCAAAAAAAAAAAATGGCTTCCCACTTGCACTGAACCCCCAACTGCTCCCCGGGCACCGCAGCAAAAAAAAAAAATGGCTGCCCACTGCTCCGGGTGTGTGTTCACGGTGTGTGTGTTCACTGCTGTGTGTGTGCACTTTGGATGGGATAAAAGCAGAGCACTAATTCCGAGTATGGGTCACTATACTTGGCCACATGTCACTTTTTTTTTTAATATAGTTGTGTGTTTTTCTAATATATCTATATTATTAAATTAATTCCATCAAAATACAAATGACTAACCTACTGAGCATTCACTACTGACTAATAAAGTGTGCTCCAAGTGTGGAATAAATGTGGGCATCTTCAGAATGGTGCACAGACAGCGAATGTGTGATACATTACAAACTGTACAACATTGCCATCTACTGGCAAGCTGTTTAAACATCCCAACAGTGTGTAAATATATTTTTATTTCAATTTGTATTTATTTATTTATTTACGTATTTATTTGAATAGATTGGGTTGTATTCATTCTACAGCAGTAAGATCATTTCATAGACTTACACCTATTTACCTATTTTAATTAGTTCAAACTATTTTAATTAAAGTTTTTTGTCCACACTTAAGGTTGTGTTGTTGTAATGTTAAACCACTAGAGGAACCGCAACTCTTATTTCCTGTGGGAAACGTTGGAATTTGGCCTAATCAAATTGTGATTGTGGGTAATACAGCAGTTAACTAGTTCTGATAAATAAGCAGAAATACAAATATATTTCAGCACATTTTCAGATTCTGGCACTATTTTATCCATTCTCCATTTGTTTTGTTTCAGCTGTTTTGTTTTGTTTTTCAATTAAAAAGAGAAGACAGTGATCAAAGTAGGCTTTTTTTAAAATAGCTACATACAGTGCCTGCAGAAAGGCACATTGTGTTGCAAAGTCCACCAAATTGAAAAGTCCAACATATTTAAATTATTCATTAATCATATTAGATCTGTTCTACTGTCGTGAATCCCTGTCAAAAGGTACTATGCACTTTAGTTATTAATATGTACTTTTAAAGTACTAATATGTAGGCTACCATTTTGGGGTAGCTTTTGTACTGTATCTTGTCGTACCAGCCCAGTGACAGCTTTGTACCTTTTTTTTCTGAGTGATACAGATTGCTAATACTTAAGCACTGTGAAATCAATTGGAACATATTGGGGATAAAATCCAGACACTACTAAGATCAGGACATCATATCAAATTGAGCAAGCAGACAATAGGGGCAATTGTCAAAGAAATGAGCAGCAGGCCAAACGAGAATCTGTCCAGACATCAACAACCTCATCAGCACTTCACTTACTCACCCACTTAAAAAGAGTGAATTGAAATAATCCACTTGTGAGAAATGTCAGTAGTGACTGGAGTTTGTAAATGAGATGTGTAATTCTTTCATTTTGGTCAGTGTTCAATTTGTAGAGTACTCTTGAATAAAATGTGTTGAATGATATTAAACAAGAAGTCAACATTGTGCTGTTTGGTAAATACATTTTGGAGCTGTAATTTCAGTGTGCGGACATTATTTTTTCTTTAGCAGGAACAAAATGCAAAAATACTTTCTGATATTTTCTGAACAGCGCTGCAACTCCTTCTTTGGTCATATTCAGTCAGTTTTGATCAACCGTGTGCTCTGAATCAAACCCGCCGCACAGTCATGTCTGCAGTTTCCAAAGTCCTTCAGTGCAAGTCTATTAGCTGGCAGGCTGAAACTGAGGCAATTTTCTTTTCTTTGATCAAGTAATCAAAGGAACCATCAAAGTTGGCAATTACTGTTCCTCAAACGTGACTTAATTACATCCTATAGCTGTTCAAAGACAAATGTTTGTACAGATCACATTTGCCATCCAAAGGGGGAAATGAATGCCATTTCTTTTCTCTACTAATTAATATATTATAATGAGGATCAACCATGTAATGGCATCTACACGGACCGGATGCGCTTACACACCAATATAGCTTTTGAAACGAGCAATCAATTAGCTGTACAGATGACTTGGATCAAATTACTCTCAATCGATTGCCCCAGAATATTGATAAACCTCATACTGTGTGTGTTTCTAAGTGTGATGAATGGGAGCCATTCTTAAGAATTGTTCTGGGGGTGGAGTTTTACAGCTATCCCTATTCTTACCCTCTCAAACCAATGAGGGTTAAGATTTGTGGGGTAGAAACAGAACAAACCTCTCCCCCTCTGAATGGCTGAAAAGGCCACAGAGAATATACAGACTTCCTGCCACAAATCTCTCATTGATTTTCCTTTTAACACTAGCTAAATGGAGATGCGCTACAGCACTATATTTGATAAGATCTAAGTTGTAAATAAAACAAAGATTGTTGGCGTATATTTTACAAGAAAATACTATTTCAGTCTTTCTACTTTAAAATTTGACGTTGCCATTTCTTTGTAGTTCTTTTTTTTTTAATTACTAGCAATTTCTGAGTGAAGATTTCAACACCAAATTTGTCTCAGCGTAGAACTTTAGGAATTGGCTCCCAAATAAACTAAAGAGCAACCATACCACTTACGTTAGTGGAATGTTCTGTGTGTTCTGCTGGGGATTTATTTTTAGGTCTCAATTATTTACAAAGCAGGCATAATATAAACAAACACATATTTCATAATTCTCACAAGTTCCTATTAATTATTTGTCAATTTAATAGTTACACAGATTAAGGTAACGGAATGTAAAAGAATTGCCAATTAGAGTCAGCAAAATCCATTGAGGAAATGTTTTCGCTATATGTTTCATGTCTCTCAGGTGGATTTATCTTCAGCTCTCAAACAAAGTTAATTGTCTGCAAAAGCACAACTGGATCAATGGTGCATCATTTGTGTGATGCTGTTATTCACATTATCCTTTGGTATCCGGCAATATCTTTGATTAACTGACAATAAATCCACCTGACCTCATTTCCTAGATGGTTAATCTTTCTTACACAACCTAAAGGTGAGTATTGATCTTGTATTGAGTTTCTAATCAAGATCAGTATGCCTATGCAATCTTATTAGCCTGACTGGTTTATCATGTCAAGTAATTGCTAGCCAAGGATTTTGGTTTTGTGTAATTAATTCTTCATGTTTTTGAAAATGTCATTTAAGATAGGAAATTGATCATGGTTTGATTTCAGTGGAATGAAGCTTGTTAACAAGTGAAGAGAAATCAGTATACGATATGCACAAAGGAAACATGATTGGATCAACATTTATGGATCGATCAGAGAAATAAAAGAAAATAATAAAGTCACACGGGGACGGGGATGAAGACACAATGGCAACATGGCAGATGTAGGCTATTATGTCTGGAAATGTATATGCTTTTGTTTTACTTGTTTATTGATTCATTACAATATTTTACATGATTTCTTTGTTTAATCCATTTTGAGACATTTTATACATAGGTATACATTTAAACAAAGATATGATTATTTTTCAAATTTATTCTAAATGCAACTGTTGACCGTGTAATTGTATGCGTATCCTTCTACTGCATTGATTTGAAAGGGCAGCTGTCATACTATTCTTCAGTAAACAGGTGGCGCTCATGCTCTAAATTCCTCCATGCCATCAAGTAAGAAATAAAACTTCATGAAAGGTTTTTCGATCATATACGATAAACTTAAATGTGATTTATGTGAATTGCTTCATTATGAACTGTAAGCAAACTGTATTGACGTCATACTTGCTCTTAAGTGGGGAGGTTAAAAAGGCAGGCGCTTTTGAAAGTGTGTATTCTTTTACACATAAGTATAGGCTATGTTTCAAAAGCATTTGCAGACAACATTTGAGTAACCGCAAAACTTTGGATTACAAGTTAAGCCTGGTTAGAGTGCACTAAACAGACGCGTTCACCTGAGGTAAACCATAGCATCACTTCATCGTTGTCTGTAGCCTATCGGTGTTTACAACGACAGTACAATAACCATAAATATTTATCACGTTATTATAGATTTACATATTAAAAAAAAAACTCACAAAATGTTTAGTATTTTGTTTACAACGTCTAGAAACTCATAATAAAAATTATGTGTCCGCGAGACGAACCTCAACTAAAAGTGGTCAAGGAAAAAAAAAATCCTGACAGAAATGTATTTAAAAAAAACGTCGACAGTGAATAGCCTAATTCGCACACAGTGTGTCAGATATGGATCGCAAAGTGGATTCCATTTATGCTCGGACAGTCTTTGGATATTCTTATTAAGTAAAGTGCTTAATGGTGCCTAATCAGCGAATATTCACTGTCCAACTGAGCCAAAAGGACCGACCCTCTCCAGAGATCCGAGCACATGCGCAGTATCTTTACACATAGTGCGCGTACTTCGACCTTACATACATATTCGGTCAACTGAGCAAGCAACAACACACTTTGACAGTTGATGTGGACTGACATGAACTTTTAATGATTTTGGAATGTTCATTTATTTTCATAGCCTACATTTTTTTTTAAGACAACCCGTTGTTTTGAACGATTGCTGAAGATATGACAAAGAAGATATCAACAGGTTGAATATAACGCAGTGTCGTGATATTAGTGTTTTTATCGTAATATCGGAACTCTCAATATTGTTTTTTTATTCTGTTCTCGTGGGGTGTGTCCATCAGAGCAGCACTGAGCGCTTGTTGGAGTCTGTCCGGATGTGTATATGATGTCTGATCACTTGTTCCTCACCAGTGCGCAGCTGGCGCGCAATGGATTTATTGTGGAAATTGTTCTATATCGTATTTAACCAGTTTCTCTGCTCTCTGAATGGATCTGAATAAAGCGACGATGATATTCGCAACTTTTTGGATAATGTTGCCTGTTCTTGGTAAGTTGAGATGCATGTGTTCCAGGGTTTGTTTGCGCGTTACTGTATCAACTAGCCTACAATAGACACATATGTAATTCAGAAGCATGCATACATTTTTTTTATTTTATGATTAGGATGATTGTTCATATTATTATTATTATTATTATTATTTCTAAATCCTAATCATTACTTGAGACATTTTATATGTAGCAGGAATTAATAGGAAATAAAATAAAATTTTAAGTGTTTTGTCTTTTATCATATGTATCATTTTATCAAGTTGTCTCTATTTGTTTGAATTGGGTCCACTAAAGTAACAAGGTAAGTGATATCACCTTAATTATGAACATTAGAAAATCGTGGTAATCATGTGCCAGACAATTTCGCCATTCTGTCTTATTCACATCTGTATTTTTTTCTTTTCCCTGCACAGATTTAATGCACTTCTCAAAGGCAGATGCGATCACACAGTCTCGGTCGGTTCGGCTGGACTGCGTTAGGGCGCATGAACAGTGTTTGGCGAAGTATGGCTGCAGTACTAAGTACCGAACCATGAGACAGTGTGTGACCGGGAGAGCCGGTAACTTCAGCATGCTGGCTGAACCCGAGGCGCAGGACGAGTGCCGGAACGCCATAGAGTCCATGAAGCAAAGTCCTCTATACGACTGCAAGTGTAGGAGAGGAATGAAGAAAGAGAAAAACTGTCTGCGCATCTTCTGGAGTATATACCAAAGTTTACAGGGTAATCAGATCCAGGATGAACACAATCCAGTATGAGAAATGATCATGCCTTGTAGACCACTTTAAGTCTTGGAAATGCATTCAGAGCTTTTATAACCTAAAACAAAAGTTCAAAAATGCTGGTTCTAAGAATGATACATGTAACAGTTTGGGTTCTTGCAAAATTACTATTTCTTACTGGTACTTTGCTGGTGTTTATCTTCCAGCCAATGACTTGCTAGAGGACTCGCCATATGAGCCAGTCAACAGCCGTTTGTCTGATATTTTTCGTCTGGCTCCAATAATATCAGGTAAGTCTTATGATAATATATATATATATATATATCCACCACCTCACACTTATCTTCACACTGAGTACAAATCATTTATTTACCAGCTTTTTGCTTTGTCTGTATGCTTAATGTGCTTAATATATGGATATGTCTCAGGTTTATGTGTATGTTCTCTTTCCCTGCCTCGTTCTTGAGATATGCCCATTTGGTTATATGGATAAAAGTGTCTGTAGAATTAATTTAAATTGAAATGTCTGGTGGCTTATGAATGACCCGCCTGCATCATTTATGAAAGCTTTGTAATGGATGTT
Organism: Sinocyclocheilus anshuiensis; assembly: GCF_001515605.1. Taxonomy (NCBI): domain Eukaryota; kingdom Metazoa; phylum Chordata; class Actinopteri; order Cypriniformes; family Cyprinidae; genus Sinocyclocheilus; species Sinocyclocheilus anshuiensis. The sequence goes on from NW_015540952.1 coordinate 329,044, forward strand.
AGAGATTTGAGTGAACAGATGTCCTTGGAAAAGAGTCAATGCCTAATGCATTCCTGTAGAGGACTAACAGAACAAGTGCTGCTGCATGATGGAGACGGTTTAGTCATGTCCTGTAGATGGCGCTGTTCCTCGCCTGTTCAGCTACAGTGAGGTCTGCTAGTGTTGAAGACACTGACAGAATCTCTCGATCTGAGCAGTGCTTGACTGTAGAAGTTCTGCAGTAAATCTCCATGGTGACAGACAGTAGCTCAGTTCCAAAACCTAGTGAGTTGCCTCGCTGCCAGCTGCCTACACGGACAGCATTCTAACCCTCATGGAAACTCATAAGTGACCAATTTGGAACACTCTATGTAGATGGCACCTCCCTACGGTACACAAATACCACTCCACACCCAATTTGAGACTAGCAATTGATTTCAGTGCCATTTGACATTATGTTGCCATGCTAACAACACAACATAAGCATAAAATACACAGCACACACAACTATTGAATAAAAAAATGTTTACATAGTATATAAACTGAATATATATCACTAATTGCAGTGCATTGTGGAAAATCTGCCCGAAACAAGGTATCTTAGAAGCCATAATAATTAAGTTGTCTACCTTTTTAAACAGCCTGTGATGCCACTCACTAGGGTTTGGCATAGAACAAGTGTCTGTGGTTTTGTTTGCATTAGGTTTAGATTAAATATGAATATACTGTTGGTCCATAAGGAACATGTGGGCATTACATGTGAGACACCCTCCCCTTACGTTCCCTCTCGGTCCACTTCAAATCAATAAAGCCGTACAAGAGACACAGCTTCTGAGATTGCAGCCTTGTTCTTTCCTGAAGCATTAATCAATACAGTTAAAAAAAAAAAAAACAGTTTAAACAGCTGTTAATTCTTTAATCATTAGTCTGGTACTATCTGAGCATTTTCACAAAATGAACATCACAGGGTTGCCTTTGCTTTGCTGTGCATCTGTGCATGTGTGCCGATTGCTTATATGTATCTAACAGCAAGCTACAGGTGTTGTACATCACCAGGAAGAGAGAGACGTTCATTCTAATTATTTTCATATTTGGATGCAGTGCAATTGAATATTAATCTCACAGCGAGCCTCTTTACTTATTCCACGTATATCTAGAGCAAAAAATAGTGGAAAAAGGTGTAACGGTTTTGGCATGTCCCAGCAACCCCTAGTAATAATTCACAGCTGGGCTATACAGGAGTGAGCAGGATGCTTATGGCCGCTGCCAGTGCAGCTTCAATAAAAACTGATTTGGTTGAGAGACCCAGAGCCGCTGTGCCAGATCTCTACATGGCCCAGATGGAGAGACATTCCAGTTCTTGAGGTGGTGCAGTGTCAGGATTATTCAGGCCTGAAGAAACTGCAGAAAATCCTCTATATCAAAATGATGAACTGCATCAACCAAGCCTAGCAGCAAACCCATTGTTTAACACAATAGTTTGGAGAGAGAGAGAGAGAGAGAGGAAGTAACTTGAGCAGTGCCTAATAATATGCCAAAAAACCTTTGGTTGGTTAGTGTTCATTGTGTGTCCTGTCCATAAAGTGCTTTTATATTTACTGTCATGAACCACTGAATCAGCCCACACACAGGACCCCAATAATAACTAACCCTAATCTCTTACTCTCAGTGGGACATCTCTATACAACACACTGTGTGGGTGTTTTCAGGCTGTTCACAGCAGAAATGGATACTCAAGTCTGAGGCTTGTTCACACAGTGCCAACAAACACAAAATTCCAATGGTCGTTAGGTATTGTTGGATCAATGTGTTAACCCTGACAGTGGTTATTGGGCTGTGTGAGCATGACAGTTATGTTTACAGACTATAAATACACCAGTCAACTTCAGAGTGTTAGAAATGTTGGGGCAGTGTGAGCCAGCCTTTAGTTACAATTAAACTGTCCCTCAGACTTGACGTAGACTCATAAAAAAGTGACTTGATTCAGATAGAGGCATTAACACTTTAGAGCAGGGCTGTCCAAACTCGGTCCTGGAGGGCCAGTGTCCTGCAGAGTTTAGCTCCAACCGTAATTAAACACACCTGAACCAGCTAATCAAGCTCTTACTAGGCAAGCCCCTTGTCCAAATACCCACACTTGCGTTCTTGGCCACTTGAGAGCGCGTGCGCGCGACAGGAAGTAAGTGCGCAAGACTGTCCCAGGTCTTAAAAACGCCAGAGCGCAGTGCCCTTAAAGCACACTAAACCCACACTATCTCGAATACCACTCCGAACGCTATTCGAGGCTTAGTGTATCCCATCATGCATCATGTTCTGGAAATGAGATTTTTTGCCGAGATCTCGCGAGAGGTCATGGAAACCTTTCCAATGTAAGTTAAATATTAATATAATAATTAGATATTACATATAATTTGGTATAAAAACAGTGTTTTTACGTTTTATTGGTGCAAAGATGAGTAGTGGTGATATTTATTTTGTACAACATTTGCAACTGCTTTTTATCACTTAATTAGAAGCACCACAAATTAAAATTGTCATGTTATAGGGACTACTGAACAGACATTTAGAAGTTGATTTTAAAATGCAAAGTATTTAAAATTAAAATAAAGCTATGTAAACACATGCATTTTTACAACACTACAAGTGTGTCCCATCAGGTAATGAAAAGTTCGACACACACTTGTGGTCTTCATCCTCACTTGAACACTTGGGCCAAATACAGGAAATACGTCATAGAAGTAGTCAAGTGGTCAAGTGCAAAGACCGCAAGTGTGGGTATTTGGACAAGGCTATAGAAACTTCCAGTCAGTTGTGTTGCGGCAAGTTGGAGCTAAACTCTGCAGGACACCGGCCCTCCGGGACCGAGTTTGGACAGCCCTGGGCTAGGCTAATGAATTTTCGTCATGACCAGGGGTGTCAAACTCAATTCCTGGAGGGCTGCAGCCCAGCAGAGTTTAG
>NW_015540952.1:332134-336125 GCF_001515605.1 Sinocyclocheilus anshuiensis
GAACACTTGGGCCAAATACAGGAAATACGTCATAGAAGTAGTCAAGTGGTCAAGTGCAAAGACCGCAAGTGTGGGTATTTGGACAAGGCTATAGAAACTTCCAGTCAGGTGTGTTGAGGCAAGTTGGAGCTAAACTCTGCAGGACACCGGCCCTCCAGGACCGAGTTTGGACAGCCCTGCTTTAGAGAATATCTATGATGAGTCAGGGCTAAGGACATTCCTTGATCTGCAGTCTTGTTATAATCTGCCTATAATCTAATAACCTTGTCCTAAAATCCTGCCCAACAGCTGATAAACTACAATGTAGTTCATAGAATATTATACACCCTTGAAAGGTTTTAGAATGAAACTTATTTCTTCCCCTGTGTGCGACAAATGTAACTGTGGGGCAACGGGCAATTTTTTTTTTCATGTATTCTGGAAATGTCCCCCGATCTTCAACTTTTGGGTTAATGTCTCCCCTATTTTATCACAACTTTTGGAACTGACGCTTGATCCTGATCCTTGTCGTTTCCTTAATGATGACTCTTCAGTAATCCTGACTTTAAAGTTTAAACCAAAAACGAACTTTCTTCTCGGGGTTAACAGCTGCAAAGAAAACTATTAGTTCTTGGTTTCCTCCTAATTCCCCATCAAAACAGCAATAGCTGTACTATTTTATATATATATATTGTTTATTTGGAGCGATCCACCACCTTAATTAATACAGCAAAAATTTGAACTATTCTGCATTATCACTGGAACCGAATACATGATAGTCTGATTTCCATTATTAAACCTCAAGTGATACAGAAAAGTAACTGTGATTATTTTCTGGCCATTCTTTAGAAAGCTAAATTATTCATTTCTTTCTTTACAACATAAGTTGTTAACAAAACAAAGATTATTGGAGTATGTTTTACAAGAAAATACTATTTCAGACTTAAAAATTGATGTGTTACTTGCCATTTCTTTGTAGTTGTTGGTGAAATTTACTAGCAATTTCTGAGTGAAAATTAGTTTCTATGCCAAATTTGTTTCAGTGATTTTTTGATGAGCTTCCCAGTTTGAAAACCCATGCTTTAGGAGACATTTTAATCCAAAGTGCCTTACAAATAAGGAACATCACAAGCAATTTCTAATAACTAGAATAGTTTTTAATCTTAAACTCTATAAACTATAATGGATTTGAGATGCCACTTCAACTTGTGACAAACAAGTTGACATAGTCTGTGAGAGACTTGAGACTTGACTTAGACTCTATGGCAGAGACGTGTGAACTTGTCTGGTGCACAGCATTGAAACACATGTCAGCACTGAATATCCTTGAGGGAAACATGAGGCCAAGCAAAGAGACAAAAACATAGTCAACAGAGTATCATCTTTCTCAAACTCTTTTCATAGTCCTGACTAACAGAAATGCCTGCTCATCTAATTGTAGCTGTCCTGGGCTCTAATGCAAAAACGCCAGTGTTTCAGTAAATGTGTTCAGGTTACACTTCCTGTCAGAAACATAACTGAGATCAATATGAATGGCCGCATTAAGCGGCTAATTATTGCTGAGCAAGACAGTTCACCCTCCAACTTAGCATTTTAAACTTTAACAAACTTACTATTCTCCATACAGATGCATCATTGAGGTAATAGCAGTCAAAACAGATCGAATAATCACACACGTTTTATGTCATGTTTATGAGAAGCTGGGTTACGGACTTGATGCCTCTTAGATGACTCAGTTAAATGGGTATTGTTGGAACTGCAGAATCTTCATTCAGGATGCATCTGTAAGCAATCTGCTGTACAGGCACTATCTGTCCTCATTATTTGATGGCACACCCTCCAGCTCTACATAGCTTTTGTGGGTTCGGGGCATTAGTAACAGATCCCCTTGAGCCATGGGATCACAAGAAAAAGGGCGGGGAAAAAATCAGCCATATGAAAGAGCAAAGACATGCCTTGTTTAGTGAAAAGGTAGCCAAAAGGGTCAGGCAGAATTGAACTGAATTGTACAGTGGTTGCCAGTAGGCAGGCAACTCAGTGATAGTTATAAAGCTTATTAGGTTTTCCACAGTTAAAGGGATCGTTTACCCAAAACTGAACACTCTGTCATCATTTATTTACCTTTATGTCATTCCAAACCTGTATGACCTTCTTTCTTCTGAGGAACATTGTTTTTGTGCATTTAACGAAACAACAAGTTGTGGAACAACATGAGTAAATGATGACAGAATTGTAATTTTTGGGTGAACTATCCCTTTATGTACACTTTTATATGTCTAAAACATTAATGGCCATACTGTAGATCATATGGCACTTTCTTTGTCTTTCAGTGCTATGGCAAAAGAAACATATTTATTGTGCCAATAATCATGAGATATTCAGACCAAATAACCACTGGAATATATTCGCCAAGCAGTGTTTGAATTAAAATGGTCCTTTCCATAAATCAATAAAGAAGCGGTCATGAGAGACAAAGAATGATCATACTGTCACTGTAGAGCGAGAGTTGTGCCACCTGATCAGTGAGGAGCTGAAGCAATGAAGACAAAGAGAACAGTAGCCATTGTTGGATTAATAAATAGTTGAACTGCATGGAAAAGGAAAGGTATAGTTCACCCAAAAATGAAATGTCGTTCCAAACCAGTATGGACTTTAATTCTGTGGAACATTTTGTGTATTTTGAAATATCTACGTATGTCTGGAACCTACTTGTATGGAAAACAAAAGTTAAAACATTCTTCAAAATAACTTTGGTGTTACACAGAAAAAAGAAAGTCATACAAGTTCAAAACAACAAAATTTCATTTTTGGGTCAAATAAATGTGTGGAACCAAAGATCATAGTGAAGGCTGGAAAAGAAAACGTTTTGCTATCAGCCACTCCTATCAGTTTAGACAGATGAATGTAGTTCCTTGCCTTGTTAACTGATTTTCTCATGTCCCAGCTACTCACAGTCATATGTTATGTCAAAATGAGCTATTTTGTTTTGCATATATAGCATTTGACACACACACACACACACTACTGTTCAAATGTTCAAAAAGGGTTGATGACATTTTTTAATGTTTTTGAAAGAAGTATCTTATGCTCACTAAGGCTGTATTTATTTTATCAGAAAAAAAGTAAAAACTCTAATACTGTGAAATATTATTACAGTATTATTCCTGTGATGCAAAGCTGAATTTTCAGCAGCCATTGATTACTCCAGTCTTCAGCATCGCATGATCCTTCAGAAATCATTCTAATGTTTTTTTAATCTCCTTATCTTATGATTCTGAGCAGATCTTGGGCTTTATTGTAAATAGTTATCGTTTAAAATGTGTTATTAATAAAGAATAAAAACTAATTATTTGGAGCTCAAGAAACATTTCTGTTATTTTATTATTATTAAACTTGCGCTGCTTAAAATTTTTATGAAAACTGAAAACCCCATGATTCTTTAAGGATCATGATTATTTCTTTTGCTTATATTTATGGCGAAATGCAAAAGTCTTTACTGTCATTTGAGATTAACTTAATGCATCATTGCTGAATAAAATGCATTATTAATTACAAAAAAAATCTTACTGGCCTCAAACTTTTCAAAAGTAGTGTATTTATGTGTGTGTGTGTGTGTGTTTGCATTATTAAAAATCTTACTGGCCTCAAACTTTTCAAAAGTAGTGCATTTATGTGTGTGTGTGTGTGTGGTGTGTGTGTTGTGTGTGTGTATGTATAATGAGCGATCTCTCTCTGTCCTTGGACGAGACTCTTTCTTTTTTTTCACCGCAAACATATTTGCGTGTGACTCTGACCTGTGAAAATTGTATACATTATTAATCAGATGTCACTTATGGAGCTGTAATTGTGCATGCTAATAAGCTGAGCAGTCACCAGTCCAGTATGATATGCGTCAAATGCTCGCTGAGAAAATGTGAGTTTGCCCGTGTCTTCTCGTCAAACCACACACACACATACACACACCTACTCAATCAGGAGTCTTCATTTCATCACAGATAAGATTATATCCATA
>NW_015540952.1:338557-341849 GCF_001515605.1 Sinocyclocheilus anshuiensis
AAAAGTGCAAATGTATCATTAGTTTGGGTCACCTCATATTTCATCATTCAAGTCAAACAGACCTACTATATGGAAATGAAGTACACATCCCTGTTTCTGATGCCCTTACAACTGCAGTGCACCGTCTCACAGGAAGGAGAGATGGAGATACAGTGGCGTCCATTTTCTCTCACATGCAGAACTGAAGTTAACCCCAGCCATCTGAATTATTCACACCCTCGGGCTGGTCCAGAATGTAGTAACAAGTCCCATGTGGCTCTGTCTTCTAAGAGAACTGAGATGCATTGAGAGTGGAGAGACCATGTCCTCTTCTCATGCAAGATGGTCTGCTTCCTTTCATGAGTTAGTGCATAAATTTGGTTGTATTCAGTCAAACTGCTCATCCACAGAAATAGTTTGAATGAATGTGAAACAGACAGAGAGTCTATTGAAAGAAGTAATGGGGTAATTATGAAGGAATCTGATAGATACTAAATTAAAATCCTTTTCAATGTTATTACATATATTTTTAAAAACGCCTTTAATGTCTGGCTAATTTAGTTCTGGATGTGTTTTACTTAGTGTCGGTTTTGATCCATAATTTCATTGTCTCCGTAATGACAGTAAATCCTGTCATTGTTTTAAACATTCAGCAGGATGAAATTCGTATGCGTAATGTTAATTTGAATTGCCATAGTTTGTTTTAAGAAATTAATTCAAACCTTCACAGGTATTGGCACGAATCGCAAAAAGCCTATAAGAGAGGAAGATGTTATTAAATATGAAAAAATGGCCTTTCAGCAGTTATTGTTTGGAAGTGCAATTTGATTTCCAATCTCATTTCACATCATTGACATGGATGCCAGAGCCGTAAGGTTCATGAATCCCAACCAGCTGCCACAGCCTGCAGAAGGAAAAACATTTCATGTTTGTATAGAACTAGACTGTTTTCCACATTAGATAAAGCTCTGCTATGAGATGAGCATGTAAATATCGAGAAACACACAAATCAAATGTCCTAAATCCCCTTCATCTCACGCTATGAAAAATATGTTGGCCTTGTCAGAAAACACGTAAACAGCTTGATGATTGCTGGAGGCAAAAATTACATTTAAAGCTTGTGCATGCTGTGTTGTGTACAGCTCAAGCGTTGGTAATTACAAATGCCTGGATGCTTGATTACAAATCATTCAGCATCAATAACTCTGTCAAGTGTGACAAAAAGGAGGAAAATTCATAGACGACGCCTAAAATTCAAAACACTCGGGAGCAACGTAAAAGAAATGCATTAAACAATAAAGAAATTCAAGCCATTTTGATATTGATTCCAATTCCAGGTTTTCAGAATTTATTTAAAGAGCTTATTCCTGGCTAATTTTCTTGATTCTTAAGAAAGGAAAGGAGGCAATTTATGACCTTAAGGAGCATTCACACAGAATGCATTTTTCCATTGGTTTTCTATATGCAAACTTATTAGACAGATGTATTTGACTATTGTGCTTGCATGTTTTGCAATGTCTCGTGCATGACATGCCATTCTAAAAACATGGTTCAGCTTTTAAAGAGACATGCATTGCATTCTTTATTTAATTATTATTATTATTATTATTATTATTATTATTATTATTATTATTATTATTATTATTATTATTATTATTATTATTATTATTATTATTATTATTATTATTATTATTATTATTATTATTATTATTATTATTTTGCATTTTTTACCCCGTTCCACTGCCTGTGTCTTCTTGTGTTTTTCAAAGCAAAATTTTCTGTGTGAATGGCCCCTAACAGTGCAATATAAAGTACAATAAATAAATAATAAATATGCATAAAATAAATAAACCTATTCTTAGCAAGCATTCAGTCTATTCAGTCTTGAGTAGAAACTTCAATAATAAATTAGTTTTGCTCTATTTGAGTAAATGTGAGAAAATCCTTTTAAATATGAGTAAACATGAGAAAATTGTTGTGTGCTGTTGTGATTGTTTAGCTGCCATTTTTAAAAATCTGTATTTAAAATTAGTGTTGTTTATAGTGTTTCAGTCATGAAAAGTTTTTGAACAAATCTGTTCTTGAACAAATACTTATAATACACAAAATGAAGCCACCAATAATGTAATGGTTTAACTTAAAGAGTCAACCAATTAATTGTGTGAATAGAATTAAAAGAATAGAATTAAAATGATTCAAAATCCCTGTTAAAGCTCTTCTGTAATATGTAGCAGTTTGACCAAGGTAATGAATGTAACTGACTTTCGATTCCCAATTAATCAAAGAATCAATTTGTTTTCAAATCCACACCTACTATTTCCCCCTAAAAAACAATGTAGTTTTCTGTTGAGCGAAAACAGATGAATAAATATCATTCTTCTATTGCATTCACGTATGAAAGGACTTGATCTGCATCATAATTTTTGAAACGTGATGGGCTAAGAGGTCATAATTCATAAAGCTGTATCTGTATGTCATTGACCTTGTCATAACAAAAGATTAGCATTATTAACTTCACATCATTAAGGTCAAAAGCAGTGTGCTGTGTGATGCAGCATAACTGTTCATATTTTCACATCAAATGCTGTTGATATCTGATGCGATATCTGTAAATGACACTGCTACCTATGTTTTTTTTTAACTGATCATAAAGCGCTTGCACTGCAGTACTGTGTGAGCTTGCATGACCGTAGCATTTCAGGTCACCTAAAGTCACGTCATCTGTCACCGCTGAGATTAAAGGTGGGGTAAGCGATTTCTGGTAGCCAATGTTGACATTTGAAATCACCAAAACACACGCCCCTACCCCAAAAGGGTCTCGCCCCTATTTTGATAGCTCCGCCCCACACATACGTATGCAACCTAGGCAACGATTAGTTCTGTGAAACAAAGCAAAACCAATGTTACACCGTGTCTACACCGGACGCGAGTGGCGCGACAAAATACTATGGAACTCATTATAATCAGTGATGCTGTCTACACCATAGATATATATACATATATATATGGTCTACACTGGATGCGGCGCGGCACGACACGATAAATCCCCGACAGAAAACTGCTCCTGCGTTCTATTTACGACGTATTGACACAAATTTCAAATGATTTTCAACGGTCGCTTTGTCACGTCCAGTGTACAAGACAGACTTTTTTAGCTGTTGCAGCGCAGACACGGTACTCGCCTATCGAGAAGAAACAAAGCAACCTCGGCATCCGATCGCAGGCCTTCCGCTCCTTGAGTTTTCTCCAGCGCTGGAAAGCTGATCCGATATTTACATGGGTCCTACTTCTTGCCTTATTGCCTTAAGCCTTC
>NW_015540952.1:342635-342955 GCF_001515605.1 Sinocyclocheilus anshuiensis
TGGCGCGACAAAATACTATGGAACTCATTATAATCAGTGATGCTGTCTACACCATAGATATATATACATATATATATGGTCTACACTGGATGCGGCGCGGCACGACACGATAAATCCCCGACAGAAAACTGCTCCTGCGTTCTATTTACGACGTATTGACACAAATTTCAAATGATTTTCAACGGTCGCTTTGTCACGTCCAGTGTACAAGACAGACTTTTTTAGCTGTTGCAGCGCAGACACGGTACTCGCCTATCGAGAAGAAACAAAGCAACCTCGGCATCCGATCGCAGGCCTTCCGCTCCTTGAGTTTTCTCCAG
>NW_015540952.1:343255-373828 GCF_001515605.1 Sinocyclocheilus anshuiensis
AATTCTGTCATTAATTACTCACCCTCGTGTTGTTCCAAACCTGTAAGACCTTCGTTCATCTTCGGAACACAATTTAAGATATTTTTGATGAAATCTGAGGGCTCTCTGACCCTCCCATAGACAGCAAGGTAACTACCACGTTGAATGTCCCCTCACTGATGTCGCACGGACTACTTTGTCGATCAACTTGGTACTTTTCTGGACCTTGAACGTGGTAGTTACCTTGCTGTCTATGGGAGGGTCAGAGAGCCCTCAGATTTCATCAAAAATATCTTAAATTGTGTTCCGAAGATGAACGAAGGTCTTACGGGTTTCAAACAACACGAGGGTGAGTAATTAATGACAGAATTAAAATTTTTGGGTGAACTAACCCTTTAAGGAAATACACTGACACACACACACACACACACACAGAAAGACTCAAACACCTACACAGCAGAAGAGTATAGACTGAATAGACTGAGTGTGTATTGGCTGTCAAACATATATAATACAAATCTTTTGGAGTGGATTTTGGAGAGAAGCCTAGCGAGAGGAAGAGGAAATCCTTTATTCTAATGGGCTGAGTTGACAGTTCTATGCTGTCAGTCCCTATAAAGACTGATCCCCCGCTGTGGATGTGTGCTTCAGTGTTTGTGATGTATGAAGCCTATAGTTACCATTTCCTGAGTCCAATATTGTGGGAATGTAAATGGGAGGGGAAAGCAACCACCCCCTCCTGCAAGACTATGCCTGCATTCATCAGTGGATTTACCACATATTATATATCTGTAGCTCACTTTAGCTCATTTTCCTTAGCCATTCAAGTTCTTTTTAAGGAAAATCTTCTATGTTCATGTCCAAACAAGTCTGATTTGGAGCAATCTTGAATGTTACTGTGCTGCTTTTAACTATATTGTAAAGTTTGTCAGTGGACAAAGGGAGGTGTGGCACAAAAGGATGAATGCAGGGTCTAAAATGAATTTACCTCCCAACGACAGACGAATTAAAATTTTATTTTTTTTTTGCAAGACTTGAAATTATACAGTGACAATGACATGTTTTATTACAAGTTTACTAAAAATAGCTTAAAATTACAAGAAATATTTAATAATAATAATAATAATAAAATAAAAAAGTATTTTGCATCATCCTCATTATTATTATTAATATTATTGTAAAATATTTTTGTCCCTGTGGTATTTAGTTTTTTCTTTGATTTGACTCTCTCACATCTAAATAAAAATTAGTTTGCATTATTACTACTACTACTATTATTGTTACTACTACTAATAATAATATTAATAAAAATTCAGTTATTATTTTATCATTATAAAATACTGTTGTCCCTATGACAGTGGTATTATTTAGCAATTTTTTTCACTTGCATGTTTATAACAGCACATGTCATTCTCACTTTAAGCATCCTAGATAATCCCGTGAAGATAAAAATTGTTACAGGACATTATAGTTGCAACAGCTATATGTATATGCCTTTGACTCAAAACTCTCACATCTGTCAAGGTCAGATGATCATTCTTTGAATTCAGGTTAAATCATGTCTGGCAGACTGACGAGTATCTCCATATTATTTAACTGCCAAAGGCAATCTGACATGCATTTGGCACTCAGTGTGAGTGTTCATTTTACACCCCTCATGCATCATTCTTTTATTCTCAATTTATTAATGGCTCAGTCTTGGCTCTGTTTCTCACAGATTAATAAACAGTGGCTTGTGTGTTTTACTGCTAATGTATGTAAATTGAAGGCAGAGCCCCAGAGGGAAATTACTTGGCAGTTGTTGATGGTAAAACATCAAATACCAGTTTTATGTCTTATTAGACATTGATTTTTCTTCTAGATTGAAAGCCATCAACACTGTACACTTTATTAATTCCACTCATGAGATTTTATGTGGTTTAATTGCTTGGCTGTTGGACATGCACAGCCACACACACATATAGCCCCTAGTCATCATTTACTCTCTTTAGCACACAGGTCTCAGGCTTCTAAAAGCGTTCCGTCTCTCACTTTCAAAACACACATAGTCAAACATCCAGCAGTCACGTGACTCCCTCCATTGTCACTGTCACAATAGCAGCTCCCCGGTAGGGTAAATCTCCAAGACGCTGCTGGAATTTCACTGCACCACTGGAGTATCAAATACACCACTGGACCCCCAAATCCCTCCGGCTCTGGTAATTATTTGTGGTCATATTAATATGCCAGCGCTGTCGGGAACTGGCTAAAGTGTCCATTACATCAGCCTATTAGGGGTCAGCAGTTCACAATCTCAAGTGTAAACTTCACATTAGATTACCAGGTCACCATACAATGATTTTAAAAGTTACCAAAACCATTTCAACATACTAAATACTAATTTTGCTACCACAGCAAAACGTGCTACAGAACATTATTGAACTTTAATTAAAGTTAAATATTAAAATATTTTATTTATTATTATTTTATTATTATATAACAACATAAAAACGCAACATAAAAATATGACATAATAAAGACATTTTATATAACAATATAAAAAGTCTGACATTTATTTATTTATTTTTTACTATAAAAAAATTGAAAGGATGTTTGATGAACTAACATACCGTACTTGTCTGGCTAAGGAGTGTTTCAGAGAAAGTTAATCGAAAGTGTGTTGAAGAAGATTGCCATCTTTTCAGGACGTGATCTAGGGAGAGAAGTCAGCTAATGTAAATTTCATTATAAAGTTGTCCTGCTTTTCACCTCGTCAGTCGTTTGATCGATGCCTGAAACTGACGGCCTTTTCGAGCAGAGCTGCATCAGTTACAGATAGATCTGCTCTGTAAACATTATTTATTTTTTACTATAAAAAAATTGACAGGATGTTTGATGAACTAACATACCGTACTTGTCTGGCAAAGGAGTGTTTCAGAGAAAGTTAATCGAAAGTGTGTTGAAGAAGATTGCCATCTTTTCAGGACGTGATCTAGGGAGAGAAGTCAGCTAATGTAAATTTCATTATAAAGTTGTCCTGCTTTTCACCTCGTCAGTCGTTTGATCGATGCCTGAAACTGACGGCCTTTTCGAGCAGAGCTGCATCAGTTACAGATAGATCTGCTCTGTAAACATACACGGATCAGTGCGTTCATTCATTTATTTTGGGTAAAAGACACTCATCAATAAATCAATAGACTCCACATCCACTGGATATTTTCAAATATCAATTGGACTGGCTAAATCCCTTAAAGCGCACTCCAGAGGTCAGCCATTGGCAGGCATCACTTCAGAGGGCCATTAAACGTCCCTGGACAACAGTTTAAGCGGATAGTCTTTTACACAGAGCTCATAGTGTTGTTTAACTAGCAGTTTTCTCTTTATTAAAGGGCCCAGAGATGGTCAGACAGGGTTCATCTTGCAACAAACTCTCATTCTGCTGCAACAACACTTTCATTAATTGATAGAAAGTTATGGTCCAATCAACTCATTAGCTTCATTTCTAAAAAGAATCACCATATACACTGAATTACCCAAAGAAAATTGTATCGTTCTTTCACAGCTCAGGAGACATAATGGAGTTCTCAGTTCATGTTTCATTTAGGTATCAACTTAAGTGTCTCAGATGTTTCTTGTAAAATAAAGAAACAAATGAGATGAGTTGTTGACATACATTAAGAATAAAGCCCTGTAAAATGAATAGATCTGATCATTTAGTCTTGGAATAAGTCTTAATGAGAAATGTTGTAGTAAAATCTCTGACGTCTGATTGCAAATTTTAGTATTTTGCAAAATTTGAACAGTTAAAAAACTGAAACAAACAAAAAACAAAAGAGAAGACAGGAACAAAGGCAGTTAGGAAGGAAGGAATAAGTAAAGAAATGTGTAAAGAAGTAAGGCAGGAAGGAAAGAAGGATTGAAGAAAGGAAGAAAAAAGAAATTAAGAAATGAGAAAAAAGGAGGAAGGAAAAGTAAGCGAGAAGGAAAAAGAAATAAGGTGGAAAAAGAAGTACAAGAAGAAAAAGAAAGATGAAAGGCAGGAAGAAGAAAATAATATATGAGAGAAGGATGAAAGGAATGAAGAAGAAAGGAATTAGGAAAGAAGAATGAAAAGGAAAGTTTGCGGAATAAAAAGAAAGACAAATCTAAAGGGCAAGACGAAAGCGAGAATGTAAAGATGGGAGAGATGGGCAGAAAGAGACAGCGGCAGACACGGAGGAAGAGAGAGTGGGAGATCAATTATGGCGGTTGAGTCCTCGTATGATTTGATTTGCTGCAGTGGCATGTGTTTTTATTGGATTGGAACAGTTGGAGGAAAGCTGTGAGATTATTAAGCATCCGCCAGAAAAGTTCCAGGTCTCTGCCATGAGCACTTTCTGTGTCTGCAGCACTCCCAATCTCTCAGGCCACTTAAGGAAGCGACTGAAGAGCTCACTTATTATTCCTGCACCCAAAGAGCAATAAACAACAGAGCGCTCTGCTGCCTGAACATGAGGCCACATCCACATCAACACACACACTGTTGCTTGTTATTTCACGTCACACTGGAGTTCTCTGAAGTGCACAAGGCAAGGCTCTCAGCCCAAGTAGCCTTTGGCACACAAAAGACACTTGGGAATGTAAGCTGAGGTCATTATACACACAATCACAGCACTGACAAAAAACAGCATGGCATTACTGTCTCCAAATCATTAAAGGAATAGTTCACCTAAAAATTTTAATGTACTGAGAATTTACTCACCCCCAGACCATCCCAGATGAGTTTGTTTCTTCATCGTAACAAATTTGGAGATCTTTAGTACTGTATCACTTGCTCACCAATGGATTCTCTGCAGTGAATGGGTGCCGCTAGAATGAGAATTCAGACTGATAAAAACATCACAATAATCCACAAGACTCCATTCCATCTGTTAATGTATTGTGACGTGAAAAGCTGTGTGTTTGTAAGAAACAAATTCATCATAAAGGCGTTTTATCTTCAAACTGTTGCTTCCAGTTAAAATATGAGGCCTCTATTTATAATATTGCTTCCTCCAGTGAAAAAGTCATCTGAATCAGGAGAGAAATATGAGCAAATAAAGCACTATTTACAAGCAAAAACAGTCCAAAAAAGTATGTTGGTGGACTTTGATGTGAGAGGACATGCACTTTTTCACTGGAGGAAGTCTTGTTATGGATTATGGACTAGAATTTTGGCCAGAAGTGATGGTTTAAAGTTAAAATACCTTGATGTATTGGTTTCTTGCAAACATGCAGCTTTTCACTTTACAAGATTTTAATAGATGGACCGGACTCTTGTAGATTATTATGATGTTTTTATCAGGTGTCTTACTCTGACGGCACCCATTCACTGCAGAGAGTCCATTGGTGAGCAAGTGATGTAATGCTACATTTCTCCAAATCTGTTCTGAACTATTCCTTTAAACAAGAATATCAAATCAAATGGCATCTGCTAACTTCTACTACTACTAATAACAATAATAATAAATATGCCCTGTGCTCTAAAGTGGCCGTGAGTTATTTTAATGATGTACTATAATAAATTAATATTGCATTATGTTTAAAAAAATGCGGCTCAGGATCAGTGTATCACAAGGAGATATGGGTTCGTTTTATAGACTCTGACATGTTGCAGAACCTGTCCACATGACTGCAACGTCTAATCAACATTTAAACATCCCTCCAGTAACCTTGAGCCTCATGTCAATGTGCTTGGCAAACGTAAGTAATGGTTTTTGTAATAGGTGATTAACCTCAAGGATCGAGGCTGCTTTCAAATTTAATCATATCTAGCCACGAAAGCCCACAATAAGCACAAATTCGTCATCAAAACACATAATTGCAAAATGCAGCGTTCCATGCACATGCAAGAGCTGCAGCGCAACGAAAAAAAAGTTGAGTTACTGAAGCGGGAAGCCGAGAAAAGATTGAGTCATCGTTAGGTAAAGAAGAATATCCTCACTTTTTACATGGCTCACTGCATACTTGATTCTGATTGGTCAGTCTTTCATCATATATTTTATATTATACAACTATATATTAAATATACATATTGCCAAAGTTATAACTGACCTTTGTCCCTGGCAACCACGTCTCTTTCTTATCAGCCTAATAAAATAACTTAATAAATATTTCATGCCCATTAATTATTTTTTTATTTTTTATTTATTTGATAGATAGTCATAAACTTAACATTATAATCCACATTCAGATGATCATTATTGCAAAATAAACCTCATGTCATCCTTTATCATCAAAGCTATTTTTGATAACGCTCAGCACAATATACAGTACATGCTAACGTTCTTTCTTTTTGCATGGCTCTGAAATAGTCTGATAGTGTATGTGTTCTAATAGTAATGTGCATTAAAGCCAAAAGACTGCTTAGAAAAGAGAGAGAAAGGGCAAAC
This sequence comes from Sinocyclocheilus anshuiensis, assembly GCF_001515605.1. Lineage (NCBI taxonomy): Eukaryota > Metazoa > Chordata > Actinopteri > Cypriniformes > Cyprinidae > Sinocyclocheilus > Sinocyclocheilus anshuiensis. Next base: position 349,624 of record NW_015540952.1, read on the forward strand.
AGAGTTTTCAGGGTTGTGAACTTATCCATGTGAGTGAAAGCGAAACATTCACCTGAGGTTGTTTGTTCAAGAGACGCAAGTGCTGTGAAGATCGAGGGGAGGGAAACAAAAGGAAAAGTGTGACAGTACAAGCAGTAGAGAAAAGTTCTTCAGGCAAAAGATTAAAATGTTACACAAATAAAACCTATTTTAAACCGAGTTTAGATGATTATCTAATTGCAACACTCTGCAGGATGTCAGTTCTTGGTGGGAAATTCATGAAAAAGGGCTGGAAATTGAGTCTAGGTATGCCTGAGGGATTTTGTGTGGGATCCGTTGAAGAAATTGAGAAACAAAAATAAATGAGAAAAAATAGCGTTCATGTGATTTTATTTTCAGACACACTAGACTGAACTGGTGTTGAGAATGAACTATGTGAACAAATTATCTAGAAATATTTTGTAATACATAAACTAATGTTTGGAGTCAGTTTTTTATTTATTTGTTTTTTAATTTATTAAACAAGGATACATTACATTGTCCAATAGTGACAGTAAAGTTTTGAACAAAAAAATAAGTAATTTTCAAAATGTTTCTTGAGCACCATATTAAAATGATTTTTGATTTATCATTTGACGCTGAAGACTGGAGTAATGGCTAATAAAAGTCCAGCTTTGCCATCACGAGAATAAATTACATTTTAAAATATATTACAATAGAAAACAGTTATTTTAAATTGTAATACTACTTCACATTATTGCTGCTTTATTCTGTTTTTGATCAAATAAATGCAGCCTTGGTGAGAATAACAGACTTCTTTCATAAACATTAAAAATCTTTCTGAGCCAAAACTTTGAATGATAGTGTGTATATATATTCTAAAAAAGGTTTCCCAAACACTCTGCCATTGGCTGGTCAAAAAGATAGCCCATTTACAGCTATCTTGCATCAGTAAATTCAGCCAGTAGTGTTCCTAACTCTCCTTCTAAATGTCTGCCTGCATAGGTGATGCAGCCTTTACGAAGGACAACAACTGCCTGAACGCCGCCAAGGCCTGCAACCTGAATGACACGTGTAAGAAATACCGCTCCTTCTACATCAGCCCTTGCACCAGTAGAGTCTCAACCACTGAGGTGTGTAACAAGCGCAAATGCCACAAGGCCCTGCGGCAGTTCTTCGACAAGGTGCCACCGAAGCATAGCTATGGCATGCTTTTCTGCTCCTGCCCCTCTGGGGATCACACGGCTTGCTCTGAGCGCAGACGTCAGACCATCGTGCCAGCCTGCTCCTACGAGGACAAGGAAAAACCTAACTGTCTCTCCTTACAAGCCTCCTGCAAGACCAACTACATCTGCAGGTACGATAAAAGACACCTTGTGTTACGTGTCACAGAGTAAGGAGGAAAGGGTTGGAATGCTCACTGTACTTTTCAGCAAGTTAGTTATTTATCCTGTGGGGTGGATGATGTCTGAGAAGAGATGACAATAGTTGTAAGACTGCCGGACTGTCACTTGTGTGCTGAGTCTGTTTAATGAGGAGATGTGCCGTGTGGATTCTTGTTCATTCCTGCTTAATTGTCTTCAGATCTCGTTTAGCTGACTTCCTTACCAACTGTCAACCTGAGGCGCGCTCGATTTCTGGGTGTCTAAAAGAAAACTATGCCGACTGTCTGCTGGCATATTCAGGTCTTATTGGTGAGTTAACTCAAGCCAATAAATTTGGTGTGCCATACCTTGCAAAAAAAAAGTATTGTGGCAGTACAGTACATTATAGGGTACTTTATACCATGGTACTGAAATTCTTGTGCTATGATTTTTGGACATGTTTCATATCATTACCATAGTACCTTAGAGTGCCATGAATCAGAGCTAATTTCAAAAATACTACTATGGTAAATGTACAGAAAAACATGGTTGTACCATGGTAAATGGTAAAAAAATGGTTTGATGCATAGAAAGTTTAAATGGAAAGCATTTATTTTACATAGAAATCTTTTGTAACATTATAAATGCATTTACTGTCACTTTTGATCAATTTAATGCATCCTTGCTGAATAAAAGTATTTAATCTCACTGACCCCAGCCCTGTTGAATAGTAGTGTATTAACAAAACAAAACAAAACAAAAATCAATCAATACCATTCAAAAACTAAAACCAATAATTACAGTATATGGACATATTCTGGTTTTCAGATGAATCATGTCCATAGGTAATGTGATGAACTGTATGTAGCATTTGTAACTGGCCTCATACATCCATTAACATTACCTTGGGATAATAATAAAAGTCATAGCAAACATGCTCAGAACCGTAAAGGTAGTCCTGAGAAAAAGGCAATATTTATTTGAAAATGCCACTTGGCTTAATATTTGGTATCTAATGACTTTCATATACTTTTAAGTGTCTACTGTGTATTTCACTTATGATTGTACATGGACTACAAATCTACTTAACGTAATGTTAAGGATATATATATATATATATATCCAGCAGGCTTTTTATTATCAGGAATGTTTTATACCCTAATAATCCCTGATGCTGTCTATAATGGCTGCTTGCTTGGTTTTGAGACACAGCAACTGTCTTGTTGTCTTCAACATACGTGACCTTTGAACTTTGCTCCTTGCTATGTGTTACACAGGTACGGTGATGACGCCAAACTACCTTCGTGCCCCTGGCATTAGCGTGTCACCTTGGTGTGACTGCAGCAACAGTGGAAACAGAAAAGCAGAGTGTGACAAGTTCACGGAGTTCTTCACCAACAACCGTTGTCTCCGTGAGTAGACTTCATTCACAGCTGCTGTTGTGCTACTCTATATCACTGGTCACATGGCGTTCTGCGCTGTCTGACAGAATTTGCCCATCAAGATTGACTCTAAAGCTGAATTCTGCTCTGTTGCGTGTTTGTGATCATTCACAGTCTGCACCAGTAAATCTGATCTCTGCGATTTGTGTTGCTGTGTGGTTCAGGGCAGTTTGACGGCCAAGAGACAGAGAAATCCCTCTTAAATGGGCCAGCTGAGGCAATAAAGCATTACTCAGGTGTCCATGGGCCTGGAACAGTAGGGAAAGCATGCATTATTTTGTCAGGGAGTTATTCAAAAACATCAATTTAGATGAACCAGATGCAGGGAGATAGACAGGGAGCAGATGAGAGGGAGGATTTGTCTACATGAGACAATAGCCTTTAGGATGACAGCCCGGATGGAATAGCAGTACCAACACAAGTCACGCCACATCCACACCTCATAACTGACACATTCTCATCTTGTGTGTTTGCCTATAGAGAGAGAGGTGGAAGGAAAGTGAAAAGACTGTCCAACAAGATGTCAAGAAGTTCAAACAGCATTTTTCAGAATCAGCAAAATGTTTTCTTAGCTCTTTCTTGTTTGTAATGAACATATGCCATTATTTGTATATGACGGTGGGCCCATTACTGACATTATAGACAGTGGCAGGTCTACAGTATTAGAATGCATTTAGACCTAATGCACACGTCATCACTTATGTTGATATAAATCAGTTTTGTTTATGTTCATTTAGTAGTTAGTGCAGGTTTTTGACATGGTACTGAAGTACCCATACTTTTTATACACCATGAATGTTCATGAGATGGTTCACCCAAAAATGAAAATTCTGTTATAATTTATTAATCCTTATGTCATTCCAAACCTGTATTTCTTTCTTGCTTATGTGGAACACAAAATAGATGTTCTGAAAAATTTATATATATATATTTTTTTTTTAATTTAATTAAATTTTTTGCCCAGGAAGTCGATGTTTTTTTTTTTTTTGTCTTAAAGAAAGTCATAGAGGTTTAGACCGACATGAGAGTAAATAATGACAGAATTTTATTTTCTGAGTGAACTAAAAAAAAAAATCAAATACAAAAATTAAGCCTCTATTATCATATTAGGTTAAGTGATGAAAAACATCACATAGTTTTTAACATATTAAGTTACTTTCCTAATTAATCAGATGTAATTAATCCAGCAGTCTATTACTTGCCTCTTTAGCCTCTGAATCTGGCCACTTTTTTGATGGCCATCTAATAATGAACCAATAAGACCACAGCAACTAAAGATGTGTGAGAGAGAGCAAGAGAAAGAATATTAGCTTGTCTAAGAGTGTAAGAGTGGGTGCGGCCATTGGTAAATTTAATGAGTCTGGCTTCCGGTGTCATCTGCCTCCAGCTATTTTTAGCTGAACAAAACAGCTCATTTTGCTGCTTGATATTGCAAACTGGTGTTTCTTACCGTATTATCTGAATGTATTGTCTTAATTATAAACGCACTGGTTTGTAGCACAAACAATTTTACTGTTTATTGCACTTTGTTATTCTTCTCGTTAGGAAATCGGTCCTTTAAGCCTTTAAATCTATATAATCTATCCAGAATTATGCTTGGAATACGTATCTGTTCTTATGAGAGCAATGCAATAATACAATAATGGAAAATGTGGCTTTATTAGTCTTTAACCCTTAAGAAACAGAATGAGCTTGCACGGCCTTAAAGGAAATCCAACCCTCACTCAATAATAAGGTCAGCCTACCCTCTTCTCTGTCAGTAGATGGTACTTAATACACATGCAGCTTATTCTTTACCTGAGTACCCATCAATAATCCTCACTTGCCCTTTAATTTCTGTGGCAAGAGGTAAATAACAGATTCTGAAGTCAAAAGTGCTCTCGAGAATAAAGTCATTTAAAAAATACAGTTGAATCATAATGGCCTCCCCCGTTTTATCACCGTAAAGAACACAAAAACTTAGTAAGTATGTGAAGGTCTTACTGCACTTACACACAGAGGCTAAGTGCCTCTTTATCAGAGTCATCTGCTTTAGTATTAAGAGATGAAGAGAGAAGCTCTTAATAGCAAAATAGGCCACAAATTCGATAGCGACATGTCAGTGTCAACTGTATTTTAAACAGGGTTGAATTGAGAATGCCTTTTGAAAATTGAACTCCAGAACAGTGTTGTAATTGTTAACTAAAACTGTTACAATATTGAAATAAAGCTGAAATAAAATAAGCTTAAGAATTTAACCTCGAAATGTCAATTGAAATGTGAAATAAAATAAGTTTTTTTTTAATGAAACTAAAATAAAATGAAAACTGAAAATTTAAATATAAACACCATTTCAAAATATTAATAAATACTATAATAATATAAAATTATATTAAAATACCACTGTTTCAGAATAGGAATTGAGGTGGCAAACAGAGTACAAAATTGTAATATACATTTCAATAATAAAAAAAGCAGAATGCAGTGAAATCTCAAAATCTTCAAAACTAATCTTGATCTGAAATGGTCCAAAGCGGTGGACATTGTGTAACTCTGTATGGCAAAACTAAAAACTGATCCAATCTGTGTTAATTGTTTTGACAATAATGAGTGTTACTTTGAGGGAAAAAAATCTATTTTAGTCAAAATTGATGATTTCAATTTCCTTTAAATTCCAATTCAACTTCCTTGGGGCGTGGCTGAATCAATTCAAATTCCAATTCTGTGTTGCCAGTTCTTATATACTGAATTTTGCCCTACCATGATTTAATTTTTTTTTTTTTATTTCTGCATTATGCAGGCAATGCCATCCAGGCGTTTGGTAATGGCACAGATGTTGGTGTGTGGCAACCCCAGCCACCCATCATGTCCACTCCACCTGACCCTTACACTCCACAGAGAGGACTGGACAGGACATCCAACGCACTGAATGACCCAGCACTTACCAATGACCTGGACAGTAATGCGGACCATCTCTACAGCTTCTGTGGAAGTCTGCAGGTACTGAAAGAAAACAGCATGTTGTATTTAAAGAAATTATTTGAAATGCACATCCTAGGTTCTGAAAGTCACCAGAAATAAATCTTTTATGTTGATTAAGAAAGTGCAGTGAAAAAAAGCTGTGTAAAATGTGGCCCGGACACCCAATCTAATCGCCTTTTAAACCACCATATTGACTATCTCTGATGGTGAACGACAGCTGTCAGTCAGACACACATGTCGCTGTTGGCCCACACAGATGGTTAAAGATGCACAGCCTACGTCAACTTTACAAACAGCCGGCAGCTTGTTTGGATGCTTTCAGGCTTTGCTTGGCATACGATGACGATATGATTTTTCGAGTCTCAGAGTGAGATGAGGCTTTACTTTTGATTGATGGGTGTGGGCTGTTGCAGTGATAACACACACATAGGGCCTCTGGGTATAAATGAGATGCATCAAACTGCCAGAGCTGTCATGTCAGAGCTAATTGGCTGGCACATTAACATGAGGAACACCCTTAAGCAGGATATACCCGCCCATTACAATCTCTCTGAGGGAGACATATCTTCACAAATCATCTGCAAATCTAACTTCAAGACTGGCACACACGCGGCCTCTAAAACGACTGGCATACACACAGATAAACATCTTCAGAGGAATATTCCATGTTAAATATACTCTGTGGAGCATACGCTGTTGACTAAAACATAATTTGTGACTCGTCCATTGTTATAAAAAAAAAAAAGAAAAAAAGGAAAATGGTGCACTTACAATGTAAGTCTATGGGGCAAGTGTACAGTACAGCACCATAATCTTCACCCTTAAAAGCACCATAATTCTTACGTATTTTTGCTGTTGTCTTTCACCGAATTAAAAAAATATTTCATTTTCATTAAATAAATGTATGATTTTTTTTTTTTAAATAGAAAATTGCTACCTTGGCTTAAAAAAAAAAAAGGAAAATCTCTAAAAAGAAAATAATCAACACCAAAATTATAAGGACAAATCCTGAGAGAAAATACACACACACATGCACAAAAAATAATAAAATAAAAGAATAAAAGAATACTGAAATGATAGGGAGAAAAACACACACTCAAGTCTCCAGTTGTGTGAAGCATTTATTTTATAAGACCAAAAATTAAAAAGCCAATGTGAATAGGCATGAAAAATGCATTCAGCTAGGCTTTTTTGTTTTTGACCCAATAAATTCTTCACACAATTGGATACTGAGTTGTTAATGTTTAATATTAGTTAAACTTGGTTTACAGCCTTATAAAGATCCACCTAATTTTTTTCCCCTAAGGATGATTGTAAATGTTTATATAAACAAAAAGAAAATACAAATAAAAATCATATTTTAGCCCTCTGAAGCACTTTCTTTAGTTATTTTCTTCGATAATTGACAGCATGCTACAGATGGTATTGATAAAGCTTAACTTGTATTTAACTTGGAAAATTCATCCCCCCCAAATCTGCAGCTCATAATACAGTTCAAATACAGAATACCAGATACACTCCCGCAGATATAGCACAACAATTCATCATATTGGAGTAATAACAATATTATGATTTATTAGTAGACAGAGTTTCTTTTGTCAGATAGACTTCCAGGAAGGTTATTAATCATTCTATTCCACAATGCAAGAATTAGCTCCATTCTCTCTCCATTGTGCTGCACCTTTATTATATTCCAGATTCTCTGAGGAATCACTTTATCGTTCCAACAAACCAACTGTATATGTGTGTGTGTGTGTGTGTGTGTGTGTGTGTGTGTGTGTGTATGTGCATGTGGGAAACTGGATAACAGCAGAGTCTCATGTAACTGGGTATTAAAATGTATTGGTGTGTGACATATTAATGCAGACACACTGGCCTCCTGCACACAATATTAACACACACACACAGCACATTGATTTGAAAAGAAGCAAGACCTTAGAGAGAGCTCTTGGCCACAGCGCTGTGTACGTGTGGTGTTTGTGTGTGGGCTATGGGGTTCATTATCATAACATTACATCTCACTCAGAAGACCTCTCTTTGAGGCCAATACTATATGACCTCTATTTGCCGTGGTGAATTACAGTGCTTTATTGAAGCTGTGCTTGACTTAGATCGCACTGGACTCAGTTTAAAGGGTTGCTGGATGGAAATGCTTCAGTGTGAGAAATGGTTTATAACACAAAACCTTGAAGAGCTTCTTGCAAGTAATTGACTTTTCAGCCTGTATTTCAGCTGGCCTCTTTCTCTCTTTCTTTATAGGCTCAGAAACTGAAAAGTAATGTTACTCTGGATGTTCTTTGTGTGGTAAGAACCATACATTTCTACTCACCTAGGACTTTCCAATTAATAAGAAGCTGTTCACTCAAGATGCATTCTATACATTTTTGTCTATGTAATCATGCATCAGTGGATGTTATTGTTGCATCCCACTGTAAAAAATTATGTTAACATAGGTTTTTTTCATTACTTTTAACTCATCAAAAAAAAAAAAAAAACAGTTTCAACTTAATTTAAGTTATACTAGATTCAACTCATGTTTGAGTTAGTTTAATATAATTTAAGTTGAATTGACTTATACAGCCAATTTGATTATACTTAAAAATTGAAGGGAGCATCTCAACTGAAGTTTTTAATTTAAAGTATGTGAATTTTTTTTCTGACGATCAGTATGTTTTTAAGGCTTTTTATTTATTTATTTATTTTTTACTCTAAAGTGGAAATGGGCTTTCATACTATTCGCGTTATGAAAAAACAACAAAAAAGTTGTTTCAAAACGCACATATTGCCTGAACTGTGACATTTTAAAGCTTATACATTTTTTAGGCTTAAACAACTATAAAAACAAACAACCAGAAAATAGCATTGCCTCAACAAGATCAGAATGACTAACCATATGAAAACATGACCTTTCTCCACAGGATCCGCAGCTGAATGACCCCAGTAGCTTTAATGCAATACCTCGGAGCTCAACTAGTGCTGCCTGTCTGGTGGACTGGACTGTGCTGCTGCTGTCTCTGGTCTCAGTTCTTCAGTTTGGGCATCTCACAGCCCCACAGACATTATAGCCGCTCACCGATCAGACCTGCTGCTGGACTGCTGCTGCTGCCTCTGTACCATAAAAAAATGTTGTATTTTGAGTTTTTTCCGCAAGTGGTTCTGTGCGCGCTGTGGTGTTTTGGTGTGATGAAACTATTCTTGGTCTACTTGCTTTTCTTTGTCACTTATCGGAGATAACGGACAAACATGGACATATCTGAACGTCAGTGGAAGGTCATCTAGGATTACTTCTGTTGCGAAAAACTTTCTGCAAACAGGTGTCGCCTGGACTCTTATATGTGGCAATTTTTTCTACCATCACAGCGAGACCTGGTTGATAATAGGCACATGGAGATGCAAGAACCACTTCTGACAGTGAAAGATTGACGCAGCTTCTGCATACTGGGGTGCTGCAGATGATAATTTATTTTCTCTAGGCTGATGCCACAGGAAAGCCTGCAAACTCTAGCTTGTACTCAAACAGTGTCAAGCAGTGCACAGAATTTTTTTTTTTGAAGGCTTATCAGCAAAACCTGCTGCTGCTGTCCCTTATTAGGACCTACAAACTCCATTCTCCCTTAAAGTGGCAGTGACTTTTTGCAGTGCTCCAGCTTAGATGGTACGGTATGGGAAACGAACATCTGGATAGACATGACACTTTATCATGTCAAAACACTGGCAGGTTTTTTTTTTAATTCCTTTAAATTGGTAAATGTCACATCTGTTTTAGTTCTCTTCCTCTCCAGTGAAACACCACCATAAGGATGAAAGCTTAGCATCGATTTGATTATGAACTTTTGGGACGTGCCATTCATCCTGGATATTTACTTGTAAATACCATCTTTGTTTACAATTACCATATTATGCTTCGCAAAGTTTATTTCTAATCTAGCAAACCTTGTCGGATGTTGTATCACCTCTGTTGTGTGAAATATGACTTAAGTTTTAGTGATGAAATAAGTAACTACGAGGGTTGATACCACCGTTCAGTATATGTCAAATGTGCTGTATGTACATTCAGTGAAAACGGTTTCTTCTGCTCATCTGAAAGAAGTGCTCTCCAAGTATCATTTCGGCATTGTTGTTGTACTGGTTAGCTGTAAAAAGAAATATAAATATATACGTACATAGAACAGGGCTGTAAGACATGCAAGAGCAAAGAGAATCTTACATTAAACAAACTAAAGAAGGCCTTTTAATGTATGTCTTTTTTTCTTTAGTTTTTATTTCTTTTACTTCAGATACATGAGAAAATATGTGTGAAGTATAACAGGGGTTCTCAAACAAGAGGTTTTTGATATTTTTTGACAAATAAATGCAGACTTTGTGAGCATAGGGGACTCTTTTCAAAAACAGTTGGAAAAACCTGCTGACCCCAAACTGAATGGCAGTGCATGATACAAAAAGGTACAGTGTCAAAGTAAATATTTATACTAATGTTTTTAGAAAGAGGGATGAAAGTTTCATCATATTTGGGTGTTTATGGCATCAAAAAATGTTAAAACCCTTGAGCTCAAAAGTATTTAACATTGAAGTGCACATCAGACAGTTCTCTGGAAGACTGTGCCATTTAGTGTTTAACAAGACATGCTGCCAGTGTCAGTAATGTGTAAAGACTATAAATGAAGAGCTCTTGGATGCTCATTAACAAAATAGGAGATAAACTAGGGTGGCCATATGTGCTGTTCATACGGGACACGTCCTGGCCAGGATTTTTATATTGCCTAAAACATCCAAAGTAGTTTGACCAATAACATGCAGGTATTGTATATAATCGACCAATCGTGGCGCATGAGAAGGTGAGATCAACGGAGCATGATCAAAGCGATGCAAATACGCGCACGTGTTTGTTCGTTCGTTCGACTTGAAGCATCACTGCGCACTGATCATTGAATGACACCAAAGTACCGCGAGAGCGATTCGAAAGCATAAGGAGCCATCTGCTCTGCTCTCTATAGCTCTCGTGAATGTCATACACCGATCAATCTGCACAGTGCAAACAGCCAAAACCTGGATATTTTAAGCAATATAGAAATTCTGGCCAATTCTGACTCGTCCCGTAAAAATGGCCCGTATGGGCACCCTAAGATAAACTGAATGTCTACTTCTCCTATGTATTAGCCCCATTTGATTCACTATGCCAGCATGTCTTTCACTGGCAAAAATAGTTATACGCTTTACACTTTACAACATTAAACTTGACGTATGAACAGGGTGCCATAAAAAGCTCTTGTGGTTTAGTGAGGTCCTGTCAGTTTGACTGATGACTCAAAAGTCACTAACCAGCTTAGCAGTCCTAAAAAAATCATAAACTCAAATGCTTTTGTGACAAAAAGGAGCTGCAAAACAGAATATGTTAGTGGTAACAACTTACAATTTTCTAGTTTATATATGTTAACATTAGTTAATGCAACACTGTTACATGAACAATGCTTTTACAGCATTTATTAATCGTATCTATTGTTAAATAGTTCACCAAAAATAAAAATGTGCTGAACATTTTACTCAACCTTAGGCCATCCAAGATGTAGAAGAGTTTGTTTCTTCAGCAGAACTGATTTGGAGAAATGTAGCATTACATCACTTGCTCACCAAAGGATCCTCTGGAGTGAATGGGTGCCGTCAGAATGAGAATCCAACAAGCTGATAAAAACATCACAATAAGTCAACAACTAATCAACACGACTCCAGTTCACCAATTAACATCTGTGAAAAAGTGAAAAGCGGTGTCCATTATTTAGACAATTTTAACTACAAACTGTTTTTTTTTTTTCAGCTAAAAGTACAAGTCCTCTATTTATAATATTGCTTTCTCCAGTGGAAAAAAGTCTTCTCGTCTGAATCAGGAGAGAAATATGCACAGATCAAGCAGTTTACAAGTGAAAACAGTTCTAAACAAATACATTGGTGGATGTGAGAGGACAACAGGAGATGGACTTTTTCACTGGAGGAAGCATTATTATGAATTACGGACTTATATTGAGGCCAGAATCAACAGTTTAAAATATGTTTCTTACAAACACATACAGTATCGTCGTCACTTCACATGACATTAATTGATGGACTGGAGTCATATGAATTACGATTTAAATTAAATTGATGTATTATGAACAAACACAAATTGACAATCAACAGTAATTTGAATTAATCTAGATTAATAAATACTGTAAAAAAAAAATGTTCATTGGTAGTTCATGATACTTAATGCATTAACTAACAGAAGAGATGTAGAAGCCAGTGCTGTGTTTGAATCACCGGTTACCTGGCTGTCATCATACATGCTTTAGCTTCAACTGTTACCTTAGTTTGACTGTTCTTGGCCATTTTATCAAGCTGGATTAACTTTCACTCCTAGCAGGCAGGATTAAGCGATAATGGGGGCATGACTGTCAGTCGGATCACATCAGTCCACTCTCCCCGGGACAATAACACACAAGGACGCAACCCAGTTCACCTAGAACTCACTCAACATGCTGTACTAGGATGTGGTGTTTCTTGACACCAGCCACAGCTTCAGACATGATGATTGAACATGTTTTCCAAAAGATTGGTAGTGGATTTATTAGCGGTGTCACATTGGGGAAAAAAGTGAATTTATGAGAAATTTGCATGGTAGGAAACAAGGAAAGCTGAGAGGCGAGATTTAATAACCGCTCAAGCGAAGCGTCAGTGTGGAGTCTGTTTGAAAGAAAGAGATCACAACGCGTCATTGTAATTGCGGAGCATCGCAGATTTGCATTAAGCACAATATGAGCTGTAAAGCAGGAATGAAAAGCAAATGACACGGTATCAAATAAATGAAAATTTTATGAGCTGGGTGTCTGGTCTGTTTGATATAAATTTGGAATAAGAAAGCCAGACTGATAAAAAAATACCTCCTTTGTACACAACAAGCACAGCCACACACGAACCTCAGTGAAAGACTAAAATAATTGTGTTCCTCAAATGTAAGAGAGGCACAGAAGATGCAGAACAATGTAATCAGTGTGTACTGTCTGCTCTCAGACAGGAACTGGTATCTAATTACCTCACACTTGACCTTGGGGCCTGGCAACGTTGTCTTTTTTTGGAGAACATCATTTCAAAATTCTTGTACCATTCCACAAAAGTGACACTTCTAAACTTACGACTGTACTTTTTTATCTTATTTGTGGTAAATGTCAGGGTTTCAGGGACTATTTGTTATTGATTTCCTTCAAAGCTACAGAAGGGCACAGGTAATACAGTGGGCTAGTGATTTGATTCATTGATAACACCAAGAAGATGTGAGACCTCCTAAAGTCTTTCACATTACTAGAAACTACTAGAAGAACTAGAATGCAAGTTTGAGGGGAAGAGTTTCAACACAAAAACCTGTTATTCAGTAACAATCCAACTTAACCAGATGCTAAATGTGCTGAATAGTGTTGCACCATATTTAATGGGGATGCACAATAAATTATCATATAGGTTAGAATATTATTATTTTTTATTTATTTTTTTTATTGTGTTCGCTCATTTATTCTACCTGATGTTCACTTAAAGCTAATCTTTAGAATATTAAACCTTTAATAACACTGTGAAATGTAATCTTTAGCTAATTTTAAAATGAATGCCATTAATTTTTCATACTTCATCATAATGTTGTGATGCCTAAATTCAGTTTTAGCAATTAACCAACTCATTTCAGTGTTTTATTTTTAATCTATTTAGAACAAATAAAGTTGATTTAATTAAACAAAATCCATAATTCTTTATCGGTTTACCGATATTGGACAGAAATGTAATATTGGTGCATCCCATTTATTCAAACTCTTTACAAGAGCTACTGCATATTGGTAAAAATTATTATTTTATTCTCTTTTTTTTTTGACTGCTTAACATCAGGCAAAGGGACTGACAAAGATGGATGGATGGATACATAGGGGACAAGAAGTCAGTCGAGAACCCCAAGTGTGGCCATATCTAACTTGTTTGTAATGGATTTCATGTCGTTTCCTAAGACATATGTGCTTGTCACTTGTGATCTCTGAACTCTGACCTCTAAAATTAGGATTATAGTCTTAAATCCACTTGTCAAATATTTCATATGTGAGGGTGGAAAGGTTAAAGGTTATACCTATGCCCAGAATGCACTAAACATGCCGAAGATATGAGGCTCTTTGTTATTACCGAAGGCAATCAGGCGTAATGTCTGGTTTCTGCATAGTCTTCAGTGCCATGTGCCCAGCTTTCTTTTAAGGGGTCTAGAATACAGAAAGACAAGCATCAGCTTTGTGACCAGATGAGCTCTGTCTAATTTGCAATCAAGCAGAAAAAAATCACCCGACATCAGAAGGGAAATAATGCCATGAGGGTGATAATTCAGAGGGAGTATTCATGTCTTCTGCAGGGTCAGCAGGATTTGAGACATACAATTTCATAAATGGTTTGTGTCGTCTGATTATTTCAAAAGTTCAAATTCAAAAAGGCTAACTTGTTTCCAGGTTTTGGCCTACAAAAATACATCACCCGTGCAGCACTCTATAATCTGCAGATTATAACATTTACGGATAATGTGTTCACTATTATCATTATTATTACTTTATTATTTATTTCATTTTTACAGTATGTTATTTACAATATTAGAGATTATTTTGTGTAATAATTTATGGCATGCCACAGACTGATCCCATATTTAATCGTGAACATTCCTTTTTTAGCACTATGCTTATATGTGACCCTGGACCACAAAACCAGTCTTAAGTCGCTGGGGTATATTTGTAGCAATAGCCAAAAATACATTGTATGGGTCAAAATTATTGATTTTTTTTTTATGCCAAAAATTATTAGGATATTAAGTCAAGATCATGTTCCATTAAGATATTTTGTAAATTTCCTACTGTAAATATATTAAAACTTAATTTTTGATTAGTAATATGCATTGCCAAGAACTTCATTTGGACAACTTTAAAGGCGATTTTCTCAATATTTAGATTTTTTTGCACCCTCAGATTCCAGATTTTCAAATAGTTGTATTTCGACCAAATATTGTCCTATCCTAACAAATCATACATCAATGGAAAGCTTATTTATTCAGCTTTCAGGTGATGAAGAAATCTCAATTTCTAAAAATTGACCGTTATGACTGGTTTTGTGGTCCAGGGTCACATATATGTTCACATATAAATGAAATGAAAACTATTCCCACATAAAATAAAGTGTCCCAGAGAAGCACATGCCAGTGTTGGTAAAACCCATCCTCCTCCTTGCAGGTCTCGGTGTTACAGGCATCATAAGGATGAATGATTTATCCATAACCATCACTCATTCTCTCTCACCTCCTGTATCACCAACAGGCTCGCACTCTCATTAATATCTTTTAATGTTAGTGCCAGACACCTTGATTTACGTTGGGCATTTCCTGCCAACTAAAAGCAATAAAGGCACGAGGCATCTCTCACAGCACTCATCCACTGACACACCCAGAGATTTACACCCAGAGATACACACTCCACGACTCCCCCACCCAATGACTTGAACGACTGATCTTGACAGATTCATCCATACGGAAATGGCACGTCTCAAGCGCTCATCAGAGGATGGGATCAGGTGACAAATAGGCAAAGGGAGGAGTCTGGAGCACAAGGAGGAGGAAAATGGATCGTTGGGTGATTTTATATTTCTTTTAACAGTCCCCATGCTGTCATCACTTCAACATTGATTGCAGCTGATCACAAATTCAAATGTTATCATGAGTTCAAGCAGCGTTGACCAGAGACTAATGAGTAGGCTTGGTATCGATTGGTTTCCAGAAGACATTGAGGAACGCTTTGACATGGAAAATGCAAAAACAAGCCAGGCTTATCCATCACTGCCTTTGATACATGGCGTGATGTTACGGCTGTCTCCCGTCAGCAGGCTGGAAAAACATATACACGCGCAGATCTGAGAAGAGTTATCCATACGTCTCCCCTGAGTGTCTTTATGGGCATTGGTCAGCTGTGACAGCTCATTCTGTCTATGTCAATCTGTGCCGCGCACCTACCTGAGCAGACTGAGTGACTAGCCAGGTCTGGTGACGGTCACAGTGAGGCGGATGGAAAAAAGGTGTATATGAAACAGCACAACCTTCAGGGATCTAGAATATGCATTGCACATCATGCATCAACCCTAATTTGGGTTAGAAATGTAATATTATCAGACCATTATGGCTTTAAAATCAGATTGGACGAACCATGTTTTAGACCCATGGCCCATGCTTCATCTTTACAGGTTGATTTTTGGATTGATTTGATGACAAAAATTGGGGCCTAATACTTGGTGGTGGCAAAACCCCTACGATAAAACACCAATGTTCAAGTTAAATTTAATAATAATAAACTTATTTATTTCTTGCCAAGAGGTTTAAGCTTAACTGTATATGCAGTTTATGGTTGCACATTAATATAGCCCGTGGAATCAAATTATAAATCTGGAAGTATTCCGTTAATAATTAAGCTATAAGGCAAGAGTGGCTGTGTTATACAGTGTAATTATTTATATACTATTATAGCATTTATTATTTTTAATTCATTTTTTTAATATTTTCAGTTTTCAATTTTATGAGTAATTTTAGTGTTTGGTCATTTTTATTAATTTCTTTTTTTTCCAGTTTTACTAATTGTAGTACTTCAACGTAAACTTATTTTTATCAGTTGTCAAGGCAACATTTCTAATTTTTTTTTTTCTTAAAATTGTTTTTTTTGTTTTAGGTTTCCATCTTATATTTATATTTCAAATTCAAATCAAAAGTTTTAATAGTTTTAGTTAATATCAACACTGGTGCTATATTGTGAACATCTCAATATATCAGTTAATCAAAATGTTATATTATTAAGCAAACAGGTGGCGTCTTACCACTCCTTAGAATAATAGAACGTTGCTATGCAACAAAAATAATACATTATGGGAGGCATGCAGTGATATGACTATAAGGTGTTTTGCATCATAATTGCTACTATATTGAGGATTTTATCAGATCTGTAATGTGGTAGTGACCAGACAGAATCCAAGATCAGAACTATTTCAATACACACACACACTGTGTGACAGGACATTAGTTGAATTTTGTATTAATTCGCCAAGCTGCTCTCTCTATGATTGTTATGTTGCTTGGCAATGGCAAAAAACCTAGTTAGGTTAATGAACTACTTGATGGATGAATTGTATCAATTGAACATTGGCATTTTTTTTCATATTGCTGTTGTTGCCATTTTATGAAAGCAAAGGCACTAAAATCTGTGGGTTTTAGGCAATCCACTTCACATCGCTGCCTAACACCCCTTGACTGTGGTAAAATAATGGGCCACTAAAACTGTATTACAGAACACAGATATTTGCTTTGCGTGTCAGGGATAACAGGCTCAGATCAGATCAGCTTTCAAAAAACAGTTGGCTATATTTTAGCATTGGTAAACCATTCATTCTTTCCACAGCAGTTATGAGAGTAACATGGAAATACCATGGTTCTTCAAATACATTACACTGTCTTAGTGATCAGCAAGGAACATAATTGATTCAAGTGTTTTGAATAACATGACATAATATTATATCTACATATTTTATCATTTATTTGACTGATTAAGCCAATAGAGAGACTAACTGGTTTTTACACAAAGGACACACAGTAATTACATTATTAACGTATCCATTTGTACATTTTCGGTGTATCTTCTACCGACGAGCATTTTAACACTGGGGTATTTGCTAACAGCAATGAATCCTAGCGAGAACCACCAAATGATTGATTTTGTTAAAGCCTTGAGACGAGCTCTGCATATTCACATGTGCTGGAATGATCCAAGGACTTCTGAATATTTAAGTGTTTTATTTTTACATTCATCTGTAAAATACAATGAAGATTAATGATATGCACTGGGTGATGAATGAATCTGTTTTTTTTATCAGGTACAGTGAGATGATTCCTGTGTAATCAGTCTGTAGAATTCCTGCGTGACAATCTCTTACTCACTTCAAGATAAAAAAATAGTTCCAAAACTAAATTCCAACACATCATGACCTGTAAATTAAGTTCAAAATGCCCAGAATAATCTAGATGAGCAGCTTCAGTTTAGCCCTAGAAGCCCTGTTTTTAAACTAGCCCTAAAAACAGGCACCAACATGAACTGAGTTAGTTACATGAGTGACCTAAGAATCAAATCAGAGGTATTACACAGGAATCAATGTTACAAAAACAATTCAACATTTCTTTTTTTCCACAAACATTGTAAAAGACATGATTATTTCTCATCACCGTCATGTACAGAGGGTGGACCTAAAATACCTAATGACCTTTTAATATCCTTTATTAAAACCAGCAGAAAATACAAACAAAAACATTGAAGTAGCTACATGAAGAGAAAAAGAGCAATTCACATTAGAAGTCCATCTAAAGCAAACGAGTGATGATTAGGATGCTGTACACTTTTTGCTGTTGCCACAGAGGAAAATACAGTCACCTGGACGTCCTGTTTTACCCATGGAGGGCTCAGGCTCGGTCCTAACGGTGCGTTAATCAGATAGAGCAAAGTTGAGGACTTCAGAAGATTCGGATCCAGTTGCATGGTGAGTCCTGGTAAACCTGCTCTCAGAAAGCCCATTGCTTGAGGACTCGGTCCTTGAGTGTAGAGAAAGTCTAAATACACTCTCACCTGCTGGTCTCCTCAAAATCTTCCTCTGTTGACGTTCACAATATGTGAAACTTAAGAATACAAAAGTTCATTATAAAGAGATGAAGCGTTACTGCAAAGTTATGAGTCTTTGCTCATTTAAATCTGTACCGCTGCAAAACGACAAAAATAAAGATGATCAAGGGCTTTTCTAGAGTTCCCTAGCATTTCCTTAACAATACTATGCACACGTTGCGATGTGTCTTCTGCCGTAAATTCTCCAGGTTTGTCAGTTCAGCGAGGCACAATTTCATCTCTCAACTAAAGTCCGACTTATCTCAGCGATTTACGACTGACACTCGGTTTCACCCGCACCAGCTGTCTCCTCTACATTATGGTGCAGCTAACGGTATTTCAAGACATGAAGACGTTCTTCGTGTGACACGTAACCCACAAACAGTTTAAAATTTTCAAGCATAGTGTGAGTGGTCCATGCAAAGTCTTCACAAGAAGAGCGTAAGTATGAAATGTGTGAAACCTATCTAGCTAAAAACTATGTGATCCATGCCTAACACGAGTTTACCAAGCATGAGGCTATCAGCAGCAGAACGTCATTAGCTTACACAATAGACAGATTCCACACCATGGTAAGCATTTCTATAGTCCATCCCTTAAATAAAATGTCAAAATAACTAAAAATGTAGCAAAAACATAAGTCTAGTTTGCGAGCATACAAATAGGTGAGCAACCCGTACACAAAACCGGCAACCGTCCCGAGACTACCAGAATG
This sequence comes from Sinocyclocheilus anshuiensis, assembly GCF_001515605.1. Classification (NCBI taxonomy): domain Eukaryota; kingdom Metazoa; phylum Chordata; class Actinopteri; order Cypriniformes; family Cyprinidae; genus Sinocyclocheilus; species Sinocyclocheilus anshuiensis. The sequence continues at coordinate 368,804 of NW_015540952.1, forward strand.
CTACTTCTGGCTTAGAAAGACACTCTGGTCCATAATGTACAAACCATGCTAGAGGCACATCTGTGCTTGGTGTACAGCTGATGGGAGACCATTAGAGAGACCCTCAATGTTTAGAAGGCCTTGAGAAGACCGAAATCGCCGTAGGGAAAGGGCTCAACGGTGCCCAGAGTTGGATGAATCAAGAAGCAGCCTGTCGGTTTGTGCAGATGGAGTCGAACTTGTAATGTTTGAGCTTGAGCAGATGGTGAAAGCAAGGTCGTTGGAAACGGACGAGATCTATTTACGATGTTCAATTGACGTGGAGAGATAAAGTGTATGTGCAGTGGAAATGGAGGGCACTCTGTCACCTAAATATTCCCCTCACATGGGGCCGCTCTAGGCCGCCGTCTGCCTGAAGCAGCACAAGAGAGGAGGTCGCTGTGGTAAAGGACAGCCCACCGAGGCCGAAGACGATTCAAACACAGGTGCCCTGGTGAGCGGGAGGCAGAGCTTTGCGGTTCTTCAAGCCTTGGCTTTTCTCTTTGAAGTCCATGGGCTTCTGCTGGGACGTGTTGATAAGAGCGCTGGCGATGGCTATACCTGCAGACAACACACAACAAAGCAAGCTCAGGGTCAGAGAGGAGCAGTGCAGACTCGCAGAGAGCATTCAAAAGCAAAAACGGTTAATTTGCATGTCAAAGCAAAGTTATTTAAAAAAGGGACAATGGTAACTTAAAGCTATCTCTTTCAAAAGAACAGCTTGTTCATTTTTAAAGACCAATTTTTGACTCTTCATACATAAAGAAGAGGGTCCACACATGCCTTGGAAGACTAAGAAACTACTCCTTGTTCAATGTCAAGGTCATTGGTTTCAAGGAGCATCCCTTTCTCTTATTCTGTAGCCACTTTCTCTCATTCTAGGATGGGGGTTTGAAGTGAGCTTGACCCCCAGCACCCTATGTTTCGCGCCAGGATTCTGTCACGGACTGCTGTGGTCAAAACCATGGCCGCAACCCCAAAGCCATTTTTCAAAGCAGCATCTCACAAATCATCCTGCAAACACAACGGCCACGTCTGTGCTAGTCTGGCACTGCTCCCTCCCTGCTATTGAAGCAATACAATTATCAGAGGGGAACAATTCATTACTTCAGACAGGCCAGGGCAAAAGGAATTGAATTCAGCACAACAGTGTGAAGCCGGAGCTTCAAGTGTTCAGGCAAAGAGGATTTACATCCAAGAACAACCTGAGCCTCAGACAGTTACACACTGCCCTTCATCGATTTATTACCCATCACACCTGGGCCTCAGGGAGGAATGTGAAAACTCCACGTCTGTCAACAGAACAGTTCTGGGGAAGTGTGCAGTGTACGCCTACTACTGGTGTGCTTTTAGAACTGGTTTAACTTTAACTACTCACCATTCAGGTCAAAAGGATCGGACATGAGCCAGTAATGGTGGGTCAGTAGAGTTAAAAAAAAGATACTGCTAGATTTAAAAAATAAAAAGGGGTCAGATCGTGAGGATTTTAGAATAAAAGAGTTTGCTAACTTGCTGAGCTGCAAAAATGGCTTCAGAAATTCTTGAATTTCAAGTGTCAAAAACCCAAACATTAAGAAATGACCACCTACATACTCATCATCAGTTCTAAAATAAAATATACAATAAAAAATAAATAAAATAAAATACTACAAGCACATATCTCCACATTTTTTCTTTACATTGCTTCAACAAAAATGATTTAATATTATATAAAACCAGACATGCATGTTTTCCTACTGAAATCCCAATGAGAAGAAAAAGAGGTCACTTATTTGATCACACATGCATAATGAGCAAACATCCAGTTGATTTTGTTAGCCAGGCGCGAAACGAGAAAGACCTTCAGCACCATGGAAATCTTGTAGGATCTGTGAATATAATCAATATGGTTAGAAGCGATCAGCGGCTGTCTGTTGGCTGAGTTCATTATCATGTCCCAAGTCGAGCGGGAGGCTGTTTCAGTAAAAATAAAAAATAAAAAGGTACCATGTTTTCAAGATCAGGTGACGCACCGCTTTATCCGAGCAGACAAACACCTACACATCCATCCTGCTGTGAAACTTCCAAAAAGACGAACCAAAACAAAGCTCTTTGACGACAAAGAGACATCTGTACACGAAGCTCCTGTGCTTCTCTCCAAAAATATTCTTTGTTGAGTCAGAAGAGTCTCAGCATTTTTACCCCTCAGTCTCTCTCTCTCCTTTTATTTCTCTCTCTATATCTGATGTACCTCTCTCCAAAAGTGCTCACGACGAACTTCAACAGCCCAGCAAGCAGCCACTCTAAAGTTTTCAGTGCCATGAAATTACAACAAAGCTCAGTCTCGACAGATCCAACTTCTTTAGATATCACCAAAATACTATTTTTGTGCATATCAGTTGTTGTTGTTATGTGCTGTTATTTGTTGCCTCTATTTTGTGCTTGTCAAACAAAAGAGAAGCTATTAGAGATGCTTTATTGAAACAAACGTTTTTTTTTTTCTCCAGTTCAGTCAAGTTCCTGGGGAGGAATTCGAGCTTAAAGGGACAAGGTCCCATAAAGCAGCATGTTGACTGACAGGCCTGCTGAGAAGAGGAGGGGGTAAAAGGTTTTTATTCTTAGTCCAATCTTATCACTCTGTAGTTTTCAAAGCCAGACAGAGTTCTATGAGACAGACCTCGAGCTGACATGGCTTTTAAAGCACCGCTGTCTAAATATATGCGTGTGTGATGTGTCAGTACGAACTCTCAGAAAAGGTGTTGTCAGGTGAAGGTGAATGACAAAGATGGGGGGGATACAGAAACTGGACACCATCATTATTGAATCAATTATTTTTTGTTTGTACATTTGTAGAAGACAAATGTCTTCTTGTTTGTTACAAGACAATCCTTTGTCCCAAAGTCAAGGACACTGAGAGGTGCAATATCTCCTCAGATTTTCTTGGTCCACTAAGCTGTAACAGACTGGATCTTTTTTATTCAGGCTATAGACAGGAGACATTCAGACTGGGGTAAATCATAGTGGTGTAAGAGGATATGACCTGCAGTCACAGACAAACTTACATCAGACCACCAGGGGGCCGCTAGAGAACTTCACTGACTTCCTGCATTAAATTAATTCCCACATGGGGAAAGAACCAGACTGCAACATAATAAGTGAGCAGCGGGCATGTTAATTCAGTATAAAACATTAACTGAGAAGCTGCCTGTACCATGTCAGAGTTTTAAATTTCAGTCAAATTTTATGCCAGGGATAAACTTACCAAGCACACTTGGAGGATAAACCACCAAAGAACATGTAGAAACAATTGGGGTGCACAATACATCAGTACAATATCAGTTTTCTGTGGATATTAGAGATTTTTGTTTACTATATCGGTATGGTTCGAGATTTGATATTTTCTCAATTTTTTAATTTAGATTATCTTTGCTGTAATGCTCACTTAAAAGATAATCTTCAACACTAATAATTTAATAATTAATTTTATTATAATTTAATAAAATTATACAATTCATTGCTGTAATGCTAGTAACACTAGTAATTTAACAATTAATTAAATTATAATTTGATTAAAAAATTTATTTAATAATTTATTACCACTGTTAATGTCAAAATTAATATCCATTTTTCATAAAATATTGTGATGCCTAAATGTAATTTGTAGCATTCACTTATAGCATTAGTGTTTTATTTTGAAATTATTTAGCCAAAAGAACTTAGGTAAAGAATTGTGATATTAACCACAGCATCAAAATAATTATTGTCTTATTGATGTTGGTGATGCTTATATGATGCTGATGATTTTTAATACTGGTACATCCTTAAGAAGAATTTTAGAACAATGAGCCACTTGGTTTATTTCAACTGACACAGCCACTTCTGGTGACAAATAATTATTATAATAAGTATTTTGTGGGTGCATAATGCTTCTACCTCAATTTTCCTATAATCTGTGAGCAAAACAAGGAGGTGCACCATGATATAGTAATGGTATCAGACATTAATGAATTTGGCTGATGCTTTTATCCAAAAAGACTTATATTGCATTCAAGCTTTGCATTTCCTAAAAATCAAACCCATTACCTTGGTTGTGGCCAGCACCATGCCTTACTGTATCAGAAAGGCTACATGTAAAACAAGGTACATATAAAGTGGGCACACATTTTAGGACACCTTTGGAAATTACTGACCTGACTGGCCGGGTGGAGGAACACCAGATGCCACTCTTGGGAGGTACATTAGCACTGTGAGCACTGCTGCTTTAGCCCCTGAACAGGGTTCCACGGCAACTGGCTTGGGCGGTCCCTGTGAAGAGATCAGAGGAGAGGAAATGTGTCATCTATAACAAGCCTCCTCCTGAACACATCACCATCAGTCACAAATGTCACAGTACTCAGTGTGAGCTGACATTGTAGGATGTCTCTCGCATGTCGACAGAAAAGGAAAATCCACATCGTGATAATCTCAGTAACAAATCATCTCCCTGAAACTCAAAGACTTCACAAAGTGCAAGCCACTTTCAAAGTTCACATCATGCACGCACAGGCGGAGAAAATCTGTGACATTTCAGGTTGTCGACTACCAACTCGGGTCGTGTTGTAGCACCAGCTCTTCAGTGGGAGCTGCCCTGGATAGAAGTATGCATCAGCGGGTCTCTGATGCAACGCAGTGGAATGAGGAGGAAGGAAGCAATTGTGATCTTAAAATGCCATCTTTTATCTCACATTACAGATTATTCAGTGCTGGTCCACTCACATACATATGAATGCTTTTCTAAAAGGATTTGTCAATGGCTTTATGTGTTTTAATGACAAAGAGTCATAAATGTCCTTGCCAATGAATAAAGCACACGTGTGATGTTGTGTGTGTGGGATATTGTCTTTAAGATTCCCTCAGCTCATTAATACACTCTTATCTCTGGCCCTCCACACACCCTCTGACTCTATAGAGTGGCTTTATTCACCATTTAAAGAGAGTGCCTCTTCAAGAGCTCTTCCAAGAGAGCGCTGCAAAATCACAGACTTTGGC
>NW_015540952.1:374033-381223 GCF_001515605.1 Sinocyclocheilus anshuiensis
CTTCCGAGAGCGTGCTGCAAGATCATAGACTTTGGTAGCCAATGGCTCTCCACAAAATGAAGCTGTAATATTTTACCTCAGTTGCCAAAATGCGTAAAAAAAAAAAGACACAAAAAAGGGAACAGATGCCAACTATTATTTTCTGCCAAGAATGGTCCTAATCGAGTCTATGAATTTAGCGCCAGCCGTCAAACCAACAAAGTTACCCTAAGGTACATTTCCCTAAAGCAGGAATGTTTAATACAAATCTGGCCCTTTCCCACCTCTATATAATTATGGCAATTATTGAAGCACACAGAAGATATTTAATTGAGCTCTCTGTGGATTTGGACTGATATGCAGATCATTAAAATGTTTTTTTGTGTGTGTGTGTGTGTGTGTGTGTGTGTGTGTGTGTGTCCTATTGCATCGTATCACTTACAACAAAACAGACCGTCAAAATCTGCCTATATCCATTTTTCAGTTTAAATTAACAATACTTTTATTAAGGCACAAGTCAGGAGATGGATACAAACACATTTCAATGGCTTTATCAATGCCTAGAAGCACAGTGAAGTCTATTATTATTATGAAGTGGATGGTATTTGGTACAACACAGACCCTCCCTGGATCACAACGTCGCTCTAAACAGGATGAAAGAGCCAGGAGGAAACTGGTCAGAGAGGTGACCAAGAGGCCTAAAGCAACTCTGAAGCAGTTGCAGGAATTTATGACAAAGAGTGGTCATTGTGTGCATGTGACAACAATATCACAAATTCTCCACAAATGTGGCTTGTACAGGAGGGTTGCAAGAAAAAAGCCACTCCTCAAGAAAGGCCACTTGCTGTCACGACTGAGCTTTGCCAAAGCACACCTTTGGCGCTTTTCCACTGCATGGTACGGCATGGTACGGCTCGTTACGGTTCACTTTTGGGAGGTTTTCCACTGGATACAGTACCTGGTACCTGGTACTTTTTTTTAGTACCACCTCAGTTGAGGTTCCAAGTGAACCGTACTGTTACCAAAACGTGATGTGTAAACTCTGCTGATCACTGATTGGCCGGAGAGAATCGTCACTACCTGCATCACTGAACTTGCGACACAAACACAACAGAACCACTAGATTTAAATCAGCACAGCCAGCGAAGGATCGAACGCAACTGTTTTGAATTCGAGAGGTCAGAACTGTCCGTCTTGACTGCGCTTATTTCACTCCTCCCCTCACTGCAGCCGCCTACTCTCGCCTTCATTTCAGGCGAGGCGCATCTCAAACAAGCCTAGTTTTTCAGGAGTCGCGGCAGTAGAGGCGGCGCAACTATAACGACGTGTGAATAATCCCGTCCACTCTAAAGCGATACTAAACTGCAGTGGAAACGCAAACCGAGCCGTGCCGTGCCGAGCCGAGTCGTAACACGCAGTGAAAAAGCACCACTTGAAGATTCTGAGGCAGATGAGACTAAAATTTAATTATTTGGCCTCAACACCAAACGATATGTCTGGCGGAAATCCAATACAGCTCATCATCCAAATAACAGCATTCCTACAGTAAAGCATGGCCTAATAAAATCATAGAGAATGTGTTCAGTTCTAAAACGAAAGAATGCCCAAGCCTATCGCTTTCTCTCATTTTGTGAGAGAACTCATGGAAAGTGAAGGCATAGGCGTGGAGGGGCTTGTGAAAGGTCAAATTAAGCTTGCGCTGACAGTGATGTCCATCAAGCCCAGCGGACAGAGGCTGTTATCAGAGCAATATCTGTCTCTTTGAGAGGAAAAGAGGCCACTTGTGCTGCACTTAAAAAGTTCAAAGCCATTGTTTCTGAGTGACAGGGGTGGCAGGGGTGTCTAGCTTCCCTTCTAGCTCCTTGATTCCTCCGTGTGCAGAATATCATTGTTTTTCCTCTTGATTGTCTCTCTCTCCTTCACACTGCATGTTGTTTCTTTATCAAAATCAGTCTGTAGTCTGTAGAGATATATCCTTCCCTTGCTAAAGGCCTACTTAGATCTTAAGGACAAGGTTAAATTTACACCATGGAGAAAAATGTAACCATAAGGATGGATGTCGATACAATCATTTGCTCTGCTAGCCAGACAATAGGGGTCTAGTCTCTAATCCACCACAGAGCACCATATTTATCATAAGTGATAGACAGAACAAACCACAATGGTTTGACAGTGACCTCAAGACTCTTCACTCTGACCGTCATACACAAATGCATCTTCTTGCTTTTGAATGATAGAGAAAACCTCATTATTTCTGGCAAAACACACCAATTACAGTAAGTGATTCATGCTAAATATAACACTTAATTACTTATCTCCATTTTCAACCCTACACTTGCATACCCATTTCTGGCCAGTGCTATTGTCTGAGCTTGGTAGTTATAAAGATCTATTTCAATTTCACACCCAAACATGCATGCAATAGACCTTACACCTGAAAGTACTTTTAATGACAGGAAAAAAAAATCATGTTCAAAGCTTTGAAACATTTGACTCATTTTAATGTTTGTTCTGTGAGTGTACTGTACATGTAGGGTATGTCTTTTAATATGTTTTCTATAGTATATATGTCTTTTATATATAAAAATTCCTCAGAGGAAAAAAAAAGACAAACATTAAATATTGCTTAATAAATTATTATTATTTTATTATAAAATATAATATAGTGTATAAAATGAATAAATACATCCCACAAGGTTAAAAACTACTCCTTTATACAAAAAAGGGAATCCATCAAAGAAGAGTCCTATTTATAGAACTCCTATAAAACATCCATCACAAAATACTTGACACAAAAAGACCCTAAAAGGTTCTCATTAGTCTGCTATGAGTTTGTGGGGACCATGTATTCAATGTATAAACCGTATAAACCACCTAACAAGATCTTCATTCCACCCAACAACTCCAAACTATCAGACAAATCCATTTTCATGCAATTATGGTTTCGGATTCAGTGATATTCGTCTCATTCACATTAGCCTTGCACCATACAGATTAGAGTAATCCAATTGCAGGCCATTTAGAAAGCATTGCTATGACACAGCTAATGAATAACAATACCGTTTAGAGTCCTACTAGCAAGCTAAGCTAAGGTTTGTTTGAAAAACAAGATTACAGAGGAATACATTACAGCACACATGCTGCAAAAATGCACTGGAAAAGGTAATTTAAAAGGTTTTCATAAATTCATAATTGCAATACAGACATGAATGCTACCTTAAATCTTAGGGCATTTTGAGAAGAGCTGTGCTTTTATTTTTATGAGTGAATGGACTTTCCCTTTTAGTCACTATTCTATAGTGCAAGGCTGTGGTATTATAAATACTGTATATACAAAAGCTCCAAAATTTGGGGTCACTAAAATTGTAGAAGAACATACTATAGAAAAATACTACACAAAAAATACTATAGAAATTTTTATTCAACAGTCAAGGACACAATAAATTGATCAAAAAAATTGACAGTAAAGGCATTTATAATGTTGATTTCAAATGCTGATTATTAAAGTAGTCTATTCATCAAAAAAATCCTAAAAATAAAGTATCATGGTTTTCACAAAAATATTAAGCAGCACAACTATAATAAGAAATGCTTCTTGAGCACCAAATCAGCTTATTAGAATGATTTCTGAAGGATCATGTGACACTGAAGACTGGAGTAATGACTGCTAAAAATTCAGCTTTGCTATCACAGAAATAAATGATATTTTACAACACATTAAAATAGAAAGCAGTTATTTAAAGCTGCAATAATATTTCACATTACTGTTTCTACTGTATTTTTGATCAAATAAATGCAGCCTTGGTGATGAGAGAAACACACCCCCAAACTTTTGAACAGTAGGTTTATAAACCGGGAAAGTCGTCAGACCAACTCATAAATAGTTATGGTGTGTTTTGCACAGGCAAGCATCACATTTTCTTAAGAAAAAAAGCAAAAAATCTTTCAGCTTTCGCCCAAGATTATCCACATCAAATAGCCCTGCTCATGAATAAACTGTAAAAGTAAACTCTAAAACTTAATTTTACAAAAACACTCACCTTTGAACATGAAAATGAGGGACAAATCCAGAAAACTGAATGCTCATGAAAGACTTGCACGTTTTGTCTTGGGAGAAAACAAGAAAGGCTATAAAAAGACGTGAACTAGCCAGAAAGCAAATGTCTCTCGTACAGCCCTGCTGGTTCACAACTAATTGAGGGCCAATTCCATCCCACTCTCCTGCATTGACTAACCTGATGAAAACAGCTCAGCACCACTGAGCCACATGCAAATTAGACACAGAGACAAACAGGCTGATGAGAGACACTTTATGGGCCATGTCTTCATGTCTCGCTAACGTGTCCGATGCCTGTAAATATTTCATTCACTGGTTTTCCACCTTGTATCTCTCAATGTGGCCGACTGGTGAATATCTAGTATTCTTATGACCGCATTCTATCCCTTGTTTAATTTTTTTGGTGTCTTTATTCCATCTAACTCTAATTTCCTCTCTTCTGTTCTTCTCTTTACAGATTTAAAAATATGTATCGCAATATCTGCTGCCGAAGATGCAGCCGATAAGCTGCTGCTGCTGCTGTGAGTATTAAACAGCAGAGAATGAAAATGGAAATGCAAACAAGGTCATAAAGCAACAGGACAGTCCTATTCATCTATATGTTTCTCCAGCTTTTAATGGCCGGCGGAGCATCTCATTTGCATGGCTAATAGCAGCATTTGCAGTGACAGGGAGCATACAGCACTGGTCTGTAGATAAGAGCTCACTATTGAGCACTCTCAAACACAAGAACGGCTACGTACACAGTATAATTTAAACAGCCCTCTCTTTGTTGCCTGGTGACAGCCTCCATCCATCATACTCTAAAACTGTTAACGGGCCCATATGTTGTGCGCTGGCCGTGGTGGCAGAGCAGCATCTGTGTCATCTGCACCATTTTAAATGGGCCAGCCTCACATTGGCTTCATAATGCACTCCTGCTGACCTCGATGCACAACAATTTTTTCTCCAGTCCAGTCGAGCTCAACACAAACCAGATCAGTCTGGCCTAATGCAAAGCCAGAGTGACCTAATCATGACCTGTGGCAGATGCAAACTAACCATGTAGAGATTACAGAAGCAGCATTTCCTGTCATTATATTGCAAAAATCATGCGGGGCAGTGAGCAGGCAGGTTCAATCTTGTCTATGTTATGTCTAGGGGTGTAACAGTATACATATTTGTATTGAAAAAATTTTGGCACGGCTCTTTCGGTTCAGCACGCATGTGTACCAAATGAATGCCATGTTATTTTATCCACTGCATGTACAGAACTTCTGTGCGTGTCGAATGCATTTAGAAACTCTGTTTGTAAGGAATAAGGTGTATAAGGAACATTTTCAAATGAGATATAGGATATGTAGGACAATACTGTTTATAAGTATTATGCTTCAAATGCATTTAAAAATTTGCAGAGAGGATACAGTTGTTGTTGGAAAATGGCACGATCCAATTTATATTAAGCACTTCAAACAAATTCATAAGCATATAGTTTAAAGAGGCTTGCCCTCCTGTCAGATGCATGTCAGATGCAGAGCCATAGCACACACACCGATATGTCAATTTTGTGTACTGTTACACCACTAGGTATGTCCCAATCCCATTTCCTTCTTGTCTATCCATCATCTCTTCACTTTTGCTATAAATGATCTTGCAAAAGATTGAAATTCTATCAATATTCAAAATTCTATCAATTCTATCAAAATTTTAATTCTATCAATATTCACTCACCCCTCTGTCGTTACAAACCTGTATGACTTACTTTCTTCTGTAGAAAACAAAATGAAGAATATTTCAATATAAAGTCAATGGTGTCCAAACCAACACGGGCTTTTATTATTATATATGTATTATATACATTATTATACAATGAATTCTTGGGTAAACTATCACGTTAAGGCTTTTTGATATCTGAGGCTTAGTGGTTAGCACATGCAACGGGCCTATAAACTTCACAGCTACTGCACAGAAATGGCTCAAACAAGCCTTGGTTGAAACTTATATTAACATCCGTCTTGGGTGAGCTAATCTGCGATAACTACAGACAGAATTTGAGCTACAAGTACATATTACTGTGCTGAACAGTCTGGATTGTCCTCTTTTTTTTATTAGCAGGTTATGCTAAACAATTCAACAGCACCAGATGCTCATTGTCTCATTAACCTTTATAGAACTGAATTGCTCTCATTTCCCTCCTTTCACCTTCAGCTGCTGCCAGATCCCAGCAAAGTGGGGCCAACATCTGGATCTGCCTCAACAAACTCCAAGAAGTGTCAATGTTGATCACCGAGCACATGATGAATGCTGGGGAAGAACAACATGAGGGGACACATATGCTATAAGACTAAAACTTGGTCTATGCTTAAGGATTTCATACCAAGATGCCTCCAAAAGCTAAAAGTAATAAACAGAAACATTTGCTCAGTAGAGAGGCATGTAGAAGAAAAGCTCAGAAAGTCACTGTGGACAAAATTGCGCTGGTTGAAATTAAACCTCTGAGGCTAAGAAGTGAACAGCAGGAATCCGGTCTCAAAAGGTCTCTCTGTTTCCACTACAAAGATGACAGAATTTAAAAAGTGATGAAACGCAACACAATACTGTATCATCTGAAGCCAAAATGTTGATTATCAAAACAACTTCTGTTAGCAAAAACTTCAATTCTCAACAGCTCTCTTGTGGATGCAGTTTTAAAGAACTTAAGTGGCTCTTCTCACGAGGCTGATGTCCCCATAAATGAGAGCCGTGTGCTCGTAAGAGTGAAGCTAAAGTTTGTTTGAAAAGATCCATGTTGAACAGCGTTCAGCTGGAGGATCGAAGAGTATGTTGTTTTCTGCTCTCTTCATTTGTGATGTGTCCTCCAACAGCCCATAATGCTCACTGAGCACCACTCCACTCTACACTAATGGATTCTGGAGAGGCACATCAAGTGCTGCTGGACGTGTGTTTCGAACGTCTCTGCTGAGCGGCAGGTACATCTGCTCTCACAGGTCTGTGTGTGTGTCTGTTGTGTAACAACCATGAATCGCGATGCACTTAAATTAGAGCTGTCAAACTGCAAATGGTTTCTGCCTGGTATTGCTCATCATTTACACTGGAAACCTCATTAAAGGGATAGTTCACCCAAAAATTCTGTCATCATTTACTCACCCTCATGTCGTTCCAAACCTGTATGAGT
>NW_015540952.1:381440-381762 GCF_001515605.1 Sinocyclocheilus anshuiensis
CATGAGGGTGACTAAATGATGACAGAATTTTTGGGTGAACTATCCCTTTAAGTTAATTATAAAGGTTAAGTATATATATTAGGGCTGCACGATAAATCGCATGCGATATTTAACGCGCATCTTATCAGTAAAGCCGGTTCTGTAATCAGCGGTAAATCTCCATCACCTGCGGGCTTTCACATTGAGCAGCATTAACTACACAGAGCCGTTGTTCACTGACGAGTTGCGCAAAACCACGTTCATATTCGCGTGATTTTTTGCGCTGCTCGTCAGTGAACAACGGCTCTGTGTAGTTAATGCTGCTCAATGTGAAAGCCCGCAG
>NW_015540952.1:381843-391900 GCF_001515605.1 Sinocyclocheilus anshuiensis
TATACATACATACATACATACAGTGATGAAAACATGCCTAGATTATTTGTAATAAGATTTTTTTTATTTTACATGAACGATGATTACTTGCTTTAATTTTTAAATCTACATAGAAATAGTAGCTGATTGGAAAAACTGTAGTTTCACATGAGGGGAAAAAGGTCATTTCAGAGCCATAAATACTGGTGTATATAATGTATATGGTGTATACTAGTGTATTTCCACACAGAATAACATTTTCTTGAAAAATATTTTCTTGCATCTCGAAAATCATTTTCTAAATATAGTGAATATTTGATACTGTATATTGACTAACCTTTCATTGAATAATGTTAGCCAAGTAAAATCTAACTGGTTCAAAGTTCAAAGGCCAAACTAACCTCGATTCCACCCTGAAGCAGTTCTACTTGAGTGCCGCCCAAATCCAGTGTCACCGCGACCGAGGCAAAAGGGCGACTGGCCATCTGCTGCCTTTCCCTCATCAGTTGCTGTAGCAGTAAGAGTAAGAAACGAAAGAAAGAGGGGAAAAAATATGATACATTAGTAAATATCTGTAAATAAGCTTTATGATTTCAAGCAACTCTAAGATGTCAGTTTTCTGTCAAAATCTCAGATGTAAGATTACAAGTGGTGACTGACGGCATAAATGACATGACTCACAGAAAGATCAGTGACTCATATTTATTGAAAACAGAGAAACCAAAAAGCTCACTGAGACGCACACTGTGAGGCAGTATGCAGGGATGCTGATGTGTTTGAGATAAAGAAGGAAAAAGATTATGAAAAGAGAAGAGGAGAACATGCAAAACAGAATAAAGCGTAGAATGATAGAAAGAGACAGAAAGTGAAAGAGAGAGGCCATTGACAGCACTTTGGCTGTTTTCCAGCACAGACAGAAACAGGTGGTTGAATAATTCATTTGTTCCATATAAAAAAGTTTGGAGGACCTGGCTAATCAAATGTTTGCGAAGATTGGAAGGAAATGTCTCTTGCCACAACATGCATGACAAGCAATTATTTTGCCATTGATTGCGTGAGCATCAGTATTCCAGTGGAGGAGTTTCATTAATGATGCATTCCCTGTAATTTCTCCACTCCACTGACTGGCTGGTTGCCCTAAAAGCAGAATTCACAACCTTCATACAAAATCCCTCCATAACCGATGGCACACTGCTTATTTTGCCTCTATGATAGACACAGTTTATCTATCATGTGCACATGGTGCACAACTTTCCTTGCTTGTGCATACAGGAGGAGATGAGATGGCCCAGGTCAGAAGTACTTCTGAAGGTCAAATCAATATATTTATCAATACCAACTTCTCATCTGTAATCAGACTGTGTAGATGTCAGTGAATGAAAGAGAGTAAGCATTCATGAGCATTTGCAGGTGTGACATGGGTAGAAAAGATCAATACAGTGCAATATAGAGCATTCGATCACACGGGACTATGCTGGTTTCTTCCATATAAGAGAACTCCACAAGGAACAATTAAAATACTTTTTCAGTGAAACATTCAATAGGCATCTTAATAAGATCTCAAAGCCCTGCTTAAATGTCTCGTTTCATTTCATTACCAACAATAGCATCAAACAATAATGAACAACACTTCATCAGGTAGGGAGAAAACGAAAACCTTCTGCCCTGGAGACAAACTTTGAAAGATGTTGTACTTAAAAGAACACTCCAAATCAGCTTCTCTCACTTCAGAGCGGAGAAGTCGCAGGTGATGCCTCTATCATTTCTGGATAATCAATAGTAAAAACACACACACAAAACATGGAGTGGTCTTCACCAACAGTCGATCAATATCTAAATGCGGGCTGATTGGGGTACCAAGGACAAGGCTGATTGCTATTGGATTTGTGACGAACAAAAGCGTGTTAAACTCTAATTGTTTCACATAACAAAAGACAACTGCTGAGGTACTGTCACTTGCCTGGTTTCACAGCAATTCTGTACCATGTTCACATCCCGATAAACACACTAGTGTCCACACACATATGCATGAATGGGGATTTCATATAAGCAAACTGTAAACCAAAAACTTCACTTTACTGCTCTGCACAAAATCACATCCTTCCAGGCAGTTTGACGTTCTGCAGATGAGAAACATTTAATAATAAGACATAAATAAGAATTTATAACAAAAGAAAGAAATTGAATTGCCACTAGTGACGGATGAAAAAAATAAGAAATGAATAGTTTTATTCAACAAGGACGCAATAAATTTATTTAAAAGTCTTTAAAATAAATGCTGTTCTTTTCTGACCATTCTATTCAAAGAATCCTGAAAAATGTACAATACAATTGAAAATAATATGAATTAATTTCTTAAACAGCAAATCAACATATTAGAATGATTTCTGAAGGATCAAAATTCAGCTTTGGGGATCACAGGAATAAATTACCTTTTAAAACATTAAAATAGAAAAATATTATTTTAAATTGTAAAACAGTATTTCACAATATTACTGTTTTCACTGTATTTTTAAACAAATAAATGCAGCCTTAGAGAGCATTAGAGATGTTTTACAAAAACAAACAAAAGGCTTATAGACTTATTGAAAGGTAGTGTAACTACCTCTATATGGAATTACCAGCAGTGTTTCCAGCAATGATTTACAACAAACAACACAACTGATTCACCTGAATCACAAACAAATTTGTTAAGAGCTTAATTTTTTAATTAAAAATATTCCTTAATAATTGGAAACAAAGCAACTTTTTTTTCAAACCAGCAGGAACATGGTAAATGGTTATCTTAAAGAGAAAAAAAAAACAAAAGTTTATGTAACTTAAAAAAACCCAGTGGTAAATAGCAGTACTTCACTTTATATATAATTCACTAAAAAAGAACATGTACAACGGGAACACTAGTGCATGCCTTTAAGTGCCTTGATTATAGCACTCAAAAGTGACTGATGGATGCAGGCAAACTAAGAAGCTTTGCACTCAATGAACTGAAGTGAACAGTCAATTCCTATGAACATGCTGTGTACTGCTAGTCTTCTGCAAGTTTTCCACCTGCTAACTAATTTTTTAACAATGGTAACATGTACCATTACAGAGTTTAATGGATCACTGAATGCTTTCAAGATTATGAATCTTCAACCACTGCAACAGATCTTCAAAACTCATTCAGATAAATGAACAAGAAAGACTTCAGCTTCAGAACAAGCATCTACATTCTATGATACTGTAATTTGGCAATTAAAATACATCATCTGACATATGCAACAAAAATAGGTTATATTGATAAGCCTTCCTGAAGCTCAAACAGTGGAAACACAGCGCTAACAATGACAAGGTCATGGGTTCGAGTCCCATTGAAAGCAAAAATACCTTAAATGCAATGTAAGCTGCTTCAGATAAAAGCATCTGCCAAATGCATAAATCTAAATGCAATATTGAAATATCAACAGTCTCCTAGAAAGGCATTCAGATTAGTAAATTCTTTAAAGGGTTTTAAACAGACGATAATTGGGCCAATAACATCATGTCACCAAACAGATACGTCAGTGTTTTTTATGAATCTCTGAAAGTCAGCTCAACCTCAGAAATCACAGAACAAACTTCTTCCTGTGTCCATGACAAACATAAAACACAAGAAGGTGGCAACGTCCTTGACAGCGCACATACCAGGCAGACGGCGTTGTCTCTGTGGGGGTGTCTATTCGGCACTGAGACAAAGAGGTCTCGTCAATGACTTCCGCTCAAATGGGCCCTGATGGCACCACGGTAATTAATCACTCATTATCTTTTCTATTAATCACCACTTGAGGACTGTTATGGCTGATCCCACCGCGACCACATTTATAATGAAATTATCAAAGCTGAGCACACTGCTCACATCAGGGCTTCTCTTGACAATACGATCTGATCATCTCTGCAAAACGTGAGTGACACCAACCCATGTAACTAAATGTGCATGTGGATGAAAGCGGTAAGATAGTTGAAAAGTTAAGTGAACTGTCTTTGACTAACTAAACATATTTGGGTAAACAGTTGCCTCTTCCATCATCTAGGAGAGAAAAAAAAAAATCAGTGTTCAAATCAATTGGTATTCCCTATACCGCAGTTCTTTATAAATGAGGTGAAGCCATTTTGTAGTGGAGTGCAAATTCTGAGCAAAAATCTTTTTTTTCTTGCAGCTTCCTTTATTTCTACAATCTCTATATTATACTTGTGCATTCACTTGTATGATAACTCATTCACAGATCATTAAAAAAACATTAAACAAGAGCAAGTTAAGTGCCAAGAAAATACAGAATGTTTATCTTTCTTGGATTAACTTAATGAGGTAACAACTCATAACTCAGAACATTGTAAACAAAGCAAAAATATCCAAATTAATAATAATAAAAATAAAATGCTTGTTCTTGTGTATTTATTCTTGGTAATGCTTTGTAAAATTCTCTCTTATTGTGAATTACGATGGCCTATATATTAGCCATTACAGGCAAACAAGATAAAATGGAACTATGGAAGCATTGGTGACACTTCACAATAAGGACTCATTTGTTAACATTAGTTAACTATGTTAACATGAACTAACAATGAACAATACTTCTACATTATTAATTTTCATGTTATTTTCAACATTTACTAATACATTTTTAAAATCAAAAGTAAAATCTGTTAATAATAGTTAATGACTGATAATAGTTAATGAACATTGTTACTTTATGAACTGAACTAACATGAATGAACAACTGTATTTTTATTAACTAACATTAACAAAGATTAATAAATGCTGTAAAAATATATTGCTCATTGTTAGTTCTAACACATTAACTAATGTTAACAAACGAGACCAAACTGTAAAATGTTACAGAATTATGTGAGTTTAGTACAAAATTTTAGTCACAAAAGTGCAGGATAAAAAGGGCAGAAATACAAGCTGTTAATTCTGCCTGTCGAGCTGGTTGATATCATTGTGAAGCTGCGCTCTCATCAAACACAGATGACAGATTTGTACCAGAATGGCCCCTTTGGGGGGTGAAGCTTCCACATATTTATAAGTCCAATAATTATATCTTCATTTAAATATTGATTTGAAGCTATTTGCTTTCTTTCATCCCCTTCGCCTAGCATTTGTTTGGGCATGTATGTGTGAGAAAGAATGCGAGCAAACACAAGGAGGGGGACTGAGAAAATAAAATGACGAAGCATGACAGGGAGAGAGCAAAAGTGAGATGGCGTGAGAGAGCATGCATGGCAGGAAGGGAGAGAGCTGTGGCATGCTCTCATTTGTGCTAATAGATCTTCTCTCGGAAAACAGCCTGGCTTTGTTGACAGCTAAAAAGCACCATCTGCAATTTATCCATCTCTCTCCATCACCTGCTATTACTCATCAGGCGCACTGCCTTTACTACATCAGTGGCATCTCTATAACAATTATGCAAGACAAAGCCAGTCCATCACTGATATATACATAGATGCATCCATGTCCCGCAACCTCGAGAATGCAGCTGCCCTTTCCAACTAGGGTACATCTGCAGTTCTGTTGCGTGACAAAAACTGGGTTTTAATCTATACCAATAATACCTTATAATTGCAATGGTTTACTCGGTCGTATAAACCAAGCTCAACATGGAAAAGCGCACACACAAAAACTTGTAGGGTCTTAGACTAGAGTTAAGGTCAAACTTGAAATGCTCTTAAAACCTTGCCGCAGGGTAGTACTGTGAAAACCTCACTGATGTGAAATTGAGATTGATTGTTCATTGATTTTACTGTAGGCTTCATGTAAAACCCTACTGAAATCCCTGCTTTATAGCATTAGGACTTTCCTGTTAGACATTAAACAAGGGCTAAACTCTCAAAGCCATTTTGGTCAAAAATACTCAAATTGAATAGATTGATTCTCCACTCCTGAAAAAGAAAATCCCACACAGCCCTGATGAAACACTTCAGAAATATAAGATGACCACCATTCACAGTTAAGGGTAAGGTTATTAAAACTCCTAATTATATTAATTTATATTTATTTCCTGCAATATAATTATAATATAAAAATATATACAAATGTAAAAATAAATAAATACATAAATACATAAGGCATTACTAAATCACCAATGAATAAGTATAAAATTATGGTAGAGGTATTCTCTAGATATTCCTAATAAAGAATAACTTGTGGAAAGATGTTAATATTTTATAATAAAATTATACAAATCTTAAATGTTCCCTACACTGACCTCACCAAAGTAATGAGGAACTACCCATGGTCTTATGTGGTTTTAAGTTTTATAATTACAAATGAACTATGGAATAACTATTGTAAATATTCATAAGGACATGTTTAAACTAGAATCAAGAGCTTCAAAGCCTGGTCCTCCATTATTTATGGACCATGCTATCCACTCTCTTCCTTTTTTAATGCTGTCTGTTAAAAAAAAAGAAAGAAAAAAACAATCAATAGATTTTCAATAGAAGCACAGCAGTTTTTAACGGGTAGAGTAAAAAAGTGGGTACTAGCAGTTTTAACAGTTTTCTAAAAAAAATTAAGTGTTCAGTTAGTTTGATTTTCCCTAAAATATGAAGAATAAAATTCAGTCAAATTCAAAATGCTGTGGAAGCTTACCATTCATTCTGACTAGCAAATACATGTCTGTGCCTAACTTGGAAACACTATGTAAAATTTTAACAAATTATTCACCATAGAAATTATGTAAATTAAGCAACTCTCAAACCAGCAAATTAATTACAGCTGATCATAACTGGAATTGAGGTCTTGAACCAAGCAGGCAAATTTGCCCAGACAAATGACACTGAAAGAAAAGTTTTCTCACTGGGAACAAAAAAAAAAAAATAGTAAAAATGACTTGTCAAAATATACTGCATTTCTGCAGTGATCTTACAAAAACTCAATCCTCGAAAGTCTTCATAGACTGTAATTTTTCCCCCTGAGGACTTGCTCATGTTTAAGGTACAATAAAGGTAATCCACTCAGAATGACATCTGCATTGACCCATCTGGTCCAGTTCTTCCTGAGGAACATCAATGACCTGATTAGTTCTTCAGAACATGGATTATGGAATTGGCTTCATTGGTTGTTTCACAAAGACATTCTGATTGACTGCTCAAAGGACATGTCACTCATTGGCTTGGAATTGAATTTGACATTGATCTGTTAGTGTTACCAAGTATATAGATCAGGGGCATTCAATTATAGTCAGTAGCTGACTGGTTGTTCATTCTGAGCAGGAGGGAACTCAAATCTGTATTTTCTGTTACATACTGACAAAAAATACATTTTAATTAAATTATTTAACCAACACTCTATAAATGTTGAAGATGAATCTGTACTGCTTAGCGCTTGTCTTTAAGGAGTGAAAAGCTTGATGGAGTGAGAAAACACATGGATGCAACATTTATTACTCTTCTTATTGATGCTCAAGTTCAAGTGGCTAGGAAACGGAATGCAGATGGGAAAAAATACAACATGAATGTTTTCAAAATGGCTGGAAATGACAGTGTTTCCAGCTATAGGCAATCCCTGAAAGAAGCTAGATTAGTATACGCTATCAGAAAATAACCAGCATAACCACAGGTATCTGTTTAGCACATCGGCCAGATTAACTAGAAACCAGACATTGCTTGAATCTGATAACCCACTACAGTACAGCGGCGATTACTTTTCTCACCGAAAAGATAAAGAACATTAGAAAGAAAATTGCAACCAACTGTTGCCATATATCAGACATCATGATGATGCATCCTGCAGTTTCTGAACCGTTGTTAAATATCATTAACTTCTCCCTCTCTCTAGGACATGACCCTTCAAACTGGCAGTTTATACCTCCCTTACAGAAATTTGGCTTGCTGCAAGGGGTGTTACCCATTGAGCACCTCACTCTATTTTTCCACCTCAGAAACACTTGCGTTACAGAATATTCTTTCTAGACGCAGAAATGTTAGCTCATGCATTCATTACTTTGAGACCTGATTATTGTTATGCACTTCTGGCTGTATGCCCGATTGTTTCCATAAATAAGCTGCAGTTTGTTTAAAACACTGCAGCCAGAGTTCTAACCAGGTCCAGAAAATATGATCATATCAGTCCAATATTATCATTGCTGCACTAGTTACCTGTCAACACTTTTACTTTAAAAGCTCTCAGTCACTAAGCCCCTCAATACCATACAGATCTCCTGCCTTCTTATTAGTTTTCATGCCCAGATCCGCCACTAGCCTGCCATCGAACGCCAGTCACATCCAATGCCAGGTTCTATCATATATTTTGCATACCATTCCTACTATTTACAGTACAAATAGTGTGATTTCTTATTTTATCAGTCATTATAATCATTAAAATTATTAACTGTCACTAGATCATATCTGTTGGATCAAACTACATCAATCAAACTAAAATTACAAACATAAATACCAAACACAGAACACCCTAACAAATTGAATAATAACACAAAATAATTACAACCAGTTGCATCATATTATAGGTCTTAAAATGCCTCATTCTCCCAGTAGAAGCAACACCATTTAAAATGTAATACAACTAATACTATTTTTGTTTTCTTGTCTGACCTAAATCTGATTTTTTTTTGTACTGGGAAAGACTCAGTTTACCTCAAAAGATTCTGCAAAATGTAACAATAATTACAGACAACAGGCTAGAGGAAAGGAAGCATGACCTTTTTGACTGGACAAAGTGAACATCATATTTAACTAAACGCTGAACAAATATTTTGGGATTCATTTCCAGATCACTGATACAAAAGTCTTTGCTTTGAAATTGCCAAGTGAACAGTTCTACTTCAGACTCTGCATTGATCCATTATTTCAGAGCACACTACTGCATCTCTCTGAGCAATGCATGTATCACCCGTTTGTGTGAACTTATGATTTAACAAACTCTGAGAGAGTCCCACAGCTGAACTTGAAAAGTGAGGGCGAGTATTTGTCATAGACTAACGGTTCCCTTGTGAGCGTGTGATGAATGAAATGGAAGCAGAGCTTCTGTGTTCAGAGTCACAAATGGTTGTTGCTGTTTGCAAGGCTCTCATTATGGGCAGAAACTTTTTTTTCAGACTGATCAGAGCTGCTTTTCTGCAAGATTGTAGAAGGAGCTGATGCATCTGTGCTATCCCGATTCCATCGAGCTCCCTCTCTCTCTCAGCATAATGTGTTCTTTCCTGACCAATTTGTGTCACACAAGACACACAAGATGTACCTCATTCATTAAACTAAGTAATAAGGCTCTGTTTAATTATAGCAGAGTTGAGGTCATAGCTTTTAAAATATCAATAGTTTAAAGCCAACTGTTATATCATTGACATGCTTAATATATATAACCCACCAAATAATCATTAATGAATGATTATCACTAAAAACCATTGAAAACACAACATTAGACAGAGTACAGCTGCCATCCTGCAGACCAAAAGCTCAGTTTCGCTGTCACTTGGTTATTCACTCTTAAACCCACATCTTGGGCTATAAGCCAGCCAGAATGGTTTTATATTGGGGCTGATACTATGACCTTTAATTAATATTAAAAAGGATAAAACTCTTTGTTCTCTTTGCCTGAAGTTTGCTGATGCCCTTGAAAGAGAAACATTCTTTATAACACATGGCCCTATCGCAGAGATAAAAAGTTTTATCATAACTTCTCCATTTTTCATAATAATGGATACTCCCAGAAAAACCAAAGCATGTACTCAGCAGGCTTGTAATATAATACTGAGTATATAAATTTTCCTGTCTATAGCAGCCTAAAATAGATCCAGCTATCAACCGTCACTACAAGGCCTCTAGAGTCACATATTCTATTCTTTAAAATGACTGTGCTAATCATTTAGCATTAGTCTGATTTAAACAACACAGTATGGATGGCTTTTATAAATAAAATCTAAAATAAAATATCAACAATATCAACAATTTGATAGTGTTAATAATTAATTTTTTTATATTTTTAATGTTTAATATTAATGTTAAATAAATTATTATATGTTGTATTGCCTACATGCCTACATATATATATATATATATATATATACTGAACAAAATTATAAACGCAACACTTTTGTTTTTG
>NW_015540952.1:392226-392733 GCF_001515605.1 Sinocyclocheilus anshuiensis
TTCGTTCAGTGTGTGTGTATATATATATATATATATATATATATATATACATATTAGGGCTGTATATTGGCAAGAATCTGGCGATATGATACGTATCACAATAGAGGGGTTGAGATACTGTAAGCAAGGCGATATTTTGGGATATTTCTTATTTTAGGAATAGGATATATTTTTAGGAAAGCTAGAACCACTTTTTGTGCAGTATGTAAAGGGGGGAAATTAAATTGCTTGCAGGATTTTTTTGTTAAATGTATAATGTGTATAAAATGTATATTCACACAGAGCAACCAGTCTGGTTTCAGAAGTGGGCATTCAACCGAGACTGCCTTGCTCTCAGTTGTTGAAGCCCTAAGACTGGCGAGAGCGGATTCCAAATCTTCAATACTTATCGTGTTGGATCTGTCCGCTGCTTTTGACACGGTTAACCACCATATCCTCCTGTCAACCCTATTGGCAAAGGGCATCTCAGGAACCACACTCCAGTGGTTTGAGTCTTACCTATCAGAT
>NW_015540952.1:392903-399954 GCF_001515605.1 Sinocyclocheilus anshuiensis
ACTTTCTCAGACCACATTGCTAAAACTGTCCGGTCCTGCAGATTTGCTTTATTCAACATCAAGAAGATCAGGCCCTTTCTTTCGGAACATGCTTCACAACTCCTTGTTCAAGCTCTTGATCTGCCCAGGCTGGACTATTGCAATGCTCTCTTGGCAGATCTTCCAGCCAGTTCTATCAAACCTTCACAATTAATCCAGAACGTGGCAGCAAGATTCACTTTTAATGAGCCAAAAAGAATGCATGTCACACCTCTGTTTATCAATTTGCACTGGCTACCAATAGCTGCTCGCATAAAATTCAAGGCATTGATGTTTGCCTACAAACCCACCACTGGCTCTGCACCCCTTTACCTAAATTCATTACTGCAGACTTATGTGCCCTCTAGAAGCTTGCGTTCTGCAAGTGAACGTCACTTTATTTTGCCATCCCAAAAAAGCACAAAATCACTTTTACGGACTTTTAAATTAAATGTTCCCTCCTGGTGGAATGACCCTCTAACTCTAGCACTTTCTATTCTATTTTAATTCTACTTTATCTTCTTTTTTTATTTAAAAAAAAAATAGCTTTCTATTTTTTCTATTCTATCTACTTGTTTTTCTTTGTGTGTGTGTGTGTGTATAATATATATATATACAACTTGCTACGTGTACTGCGTTAGGCTAACCGAGACTTGTCATTTGCACTTATATATTGTTGCTCTTTTGTTAGCATGCTTTGTCCCAATGTTATGCCTGTCCGGCATTAGAAATAATCTTGTTAACAAATCGGCTTTGTTTAAACAGGTTGGGTAAGACAAGAGTCAACAGACATTATCTTCCTACTGAGCAACTATCCATTTGCCATTTTGTCTGAATCGATTAAAACATCCTATTGCCAAAATAATTGTGTGATAGAGCACAGCAGAGGCATGTAACCTTCATTATGAGTATATTTGCTCCTCTTCAGGCACTCAGAACTGAATTGGATGAGACTGCATGTTAGACGAAATTCAATAACTCAGGATGACATGGTTTCATTATTCTTAATCACCCCTGTTCCATCTTGTTCGTTTAATTTTTCATTTCAGCATGGGGTTTGCAGTCATTGGTCCGAACAGTGGGAGTGTTTTTTTTTTTTTCAATAAGACGAATCATAAAACATGAGGACGGGCAAGGGCGATGCCCATAGCCAAACCTGTTTGTGTTGCTCACTGGAGAGCAGAGATAAGACTGTTTAATTGCACTTTTTGTAGTCTTCCCTCCCACTGACTAATTTCTAGTTATAAGAAACTAGGCTGTTGATATGTCATTCTCCAAAAAGACAAGACAAATATTTCATCCACAAAGACAACAGATGCCTTGGTTTTCAAAAGATTGATCTGTTGTATCATGCAGTACAGCAATAATCTGAGGCAAAGAGCTATGACTGCTGCAAACTCAATGAAACATGAAAAGTTAAGGGATATTTCTGGAATTTCACACACTGACAGAAATGATAATCACCTACACATATGCAAACCTACCCACAGGTCCAGAAGACAATGGCATAAGTGACTCTACCCATGTAATATTTCACTGCGGTAAATGCAAAACACCCTTATCAAGCCCTCCGGCATCAGGCGACGGTTCTCTAATGCACCTGCTCAGCATAATCACTTAACATCAGGGCTAAACACACACATACACACACACACACACACACACACACACACACACACACACACACACACACACTAACACCATACCATCACTGTGATGAATCAAATTAGAGACATGGAACGCATTTCGTCCTCCACTAAACATAAGCTAGGATACATTTTTCAGATGTATCCTGTCATTCTAAGTCTTGATCTGAAATCGTCATACCGCTATCTCACGCTATGTGGTTTCACAAGGCCAATTTGTCTCTGAAGACAATGGACAAACCATCCTCTGCTGGAAGGCGCATCTTAAGTCTGTACTATATGAAGTAAGATCAGATGTTTGGCCAGATAAATAACAATGCACTGATTTTCCTGCAAAGAAACATGGGTAAATCCATCCACCCATCAAAATAAAAATGTTTTTGAGAAATAGAAACATCTATTTTGCTAAAAAAATAAATTTAAAAAAATCTATAAAAAAAAATCAAATTAGTCATTGGAAATGCGTGCAGGGCAGGACAGCTTCTTCGTTTACGATCATACAAACAGAAAGTTGCACTTAAAAACGCCAATAAATGACCACTACTCAAAGGATGCAAAGGAAAAGCTCTGAAAAATTGGTGCCAAAATTAGGTGCACGTCATTCAGGCTCCTTCTTGATCAAGACAAAATGGAAGGAGAAAATACATTTTCAGAAGCAATTATTTTTCTGGAGTGCCTCCTCAAACTTTTCAATCATTTTAAATTAAAAGATAAAAGCTTTTTTGAGAGTACTTGAGGGCAGAAACAAACAGATAATCTGAACCTGTGGAGTGCAGCTCTGCAGTGAGCTGAATGCTAATGGTGGAAGCCCATCTGTCCCCATCACGCATTATTGGATTTAATTCTTTAGATGAATATAGCTTTGGATCGCTGCAATCATAACTCTTCTTTATTTCCATACATCAATTAGGACAGAAGCAAAAGAGATCAACCTCCCTGATTATCAATGTCAATTCTGTCCACTAAAATGAAATAAACGCATTTCGGACACTACGACATTGGCTAATCATTCTCGTGAATATCTTATAGTAAATTTTGGGTGTTACCGGGTAGCAAATGGACTCATTATCCAAAACCTAGACCCTGAAACCCCTTCGATCGCCTGTAATTCTGCCACGATAAGATGAAGGAAGGCAGGAGAAATAGTGAAAATATGGCATCTCTCTCCTCGATGCGCAGACATCTGCTGTGCTTATCGTTCAGTCTGCTCTGAACTGCATTAGATAACTCTTGTCAGAGCTAATTGGCTCATAAGGGTCCCTAATTAGGAAGATGGGCATGTTTGTAAGCATTGGACTCTGCAGAGCTGTTTCAAGTGGCTGACAAGGCTTTATATGTACTTCTCAGAGCATCTAATCAAATTCCATGGGAAGGAAAAACCACAAAACAGCAAAGGGAGAACAGATTTACCAAAGTGTAAAGTCATTCAATATATGATACGACATATCAAACAAGTGGATTAATCAGCAGATATTTGGCTATTTTGAAATGACCATGACTCTGACAAAGCACACATTGGCCTCATCAGGGTTACTGTATATATTCTTGTGAAAAGGAGCACTTTATGTTTCTTTTCTGTATTTTGACATACCTCTCGTCGCCTGGAGGCCCAACAGGTCTGTTTGATCTTCCACACCACTGCAGCTACCAGCAACAGCGACAGAAAACAGCTGTAGGATGAAGAAAAGAAAGGATGGAAAGATTAAATGATGTAGAATTTTCATATATATATATATATATATATATATATATATATATATATATATATGGGCAGTATGACATTACATATCAAGCAACAGTAGAAATGTGTCAGCTGGTAAGGTATTTGCTATACTGTTTATAATGCAATAGCTATCTGTGCAACTATCAGGGATTTATCTAATTACAATTTAATACTGGAACTTTTGAAGTTTTACTGTTTTGAGCATTTTAATTGATATTTAATTGATATGTTGATGTTAACTGATGTATTGATTATTTATTTGTTATGAATAAATGTCTAATTTGCATCCAAGTTCCAAATAAATAAATAAAAATGATTCATTTGTAAAATAACAGAATTATGCAAAAACATGTATTACCATGTGGAGAAAATTATATTTTTATCTGAAATATTAGTATTATTATTAGCTTTATTTGCTTCACTCTACCAAAGAGTGTTCTTTTCTTCTCTAAATGCCTCATCAGCATGCTTGAGTTATTTTGACGTATTAAAAGCAGTCCATGTGTCGAAGGTGCAAGGCAAGTGTGAGACAGGAAATGTTATTTTAGCTTTTTAAACGCTTAGCTTCTAAGAAATCGATTTTCATTAAATACTTAGAAATGCATCTAGAGGACATAGTTGGATGCCTTAAATGGACACATATGTTGAATATGCATTATGATTGGATGAGATAGAAGCATCCTGGTTTTATTAGGGTAGAAATACGGAGTTAGAGTGTTCCTTCTTTTGTCGCAATCTACAGCCAACCCCGAATGACTATGAATGTAGACCTTTTCCTGCAAGAAAATAACATTTCAAAAGACTTTTGTCTCATACCTTCATTGAAATGGAAAAATGCCACAACACACCACATTGCTAAAAATATTAAAATATATTTAATCAATATTACAGCAAAAATATCTATGTGGCACTTTGTTACTGCGATATTACATGAATCATACTGTGATATAAAATTTGGGTCATATCAGCCATCCCTTCTAATCACTAACATGCTAAC
The DNA here is from genome assembly GCF_001515605.1 of Sinocyclocheilus anshuiensis. Taxonomy (NCBI): domain Eukaryota; kingdom Metazoa; phylum Chordata; class Actinopteri; order Cypriniformes; family Cyprinidae; genus Sinocyclocheilus; species Sinocyclocheilus anshuiensis. Next base: position 397,288 of record NW_015540952.1, read on the forward strand.
ATGTAACAATTACTTCATGTTTCTTTATTGCAACACTTGCCTCTCATCTCATATATCTTCATCAAGTGTTAAAAAGAAGCTTTGCACTATGAGCAAGAAGTGACAGATTTATGTTTATACCATTCAACAGATGTCAAATATGAACATTACCACTGGATAAAAACACTGGATTTTCAAAAACAACATCTTGTGAAACTATTTTTTATCAATGATACCCATGTGATTAAAGTAGTTAATCCTGACTAATTACTTCAGGTTTGATTGTAGATTGGTTTTATAATATTCTATATTGTTAGTTAATAGCCACCACGAAGGGATCTCTAGAACATTAGTTGTTTGAGTTGACAAATGACTGCTTTGACTAACATAAAAAAAACTCATCTTTAAACCATTGCTTTGTTGCATCTTGTTAAAGATTTTACAGTGCATCTAGACTCAATAAAAGATAATCCCACTTCAAAAGATTAAAATAAATGGACAAAAGATAAATGTCAACACATTTTTGAAACTCGCAGAAGGCCTTCCAATGGTCAAGCTGAGAAATCTGATCTTTTTCAGTCAAGTGTTTCTGCCTGGCGATGTGCTTCAAAAGGCAAATCTTAAAACTGCGCCGACAGCGAAGTCATGAATTGTTGGGAAATTATATTTGCTGACTGTATTTATGGAGATATGTGAGCATTCGTAAACATCTCCGTGTGAAATTAATTCACAGTTTGCACAGATGAAAAAAAAAAAAGAATGATGAAATCCTTTTAATGCTTTCACAAGCACGGCATCATGGGTTCGTTTGAAGATAATGGCAAATTGGAGATGAATGGAGAAGAGGGAAACTTGAATGGCTCGATTAAGTAGCAGTGCGTGAGAAATCCCCCTTCAGATCAAAGCCTTTCATCCGATGCATTGCAGGCAGTAAACAGGACTTAATCCCCTCCGCGGTTCCACCTGGAATTCGAATTAATACAAAAAATAAAGCAATTAAAGGTTCTCGATCCTCGTGTGGCGGCTTGAGAAAAAAAGTGACAAAATGAAGGCGGCGCCCGGGGAACATTTAAAGCAGAGGACGGTATGAAAGGTCTGGAATGAGCTGTGGGAGAAAGAATTTAAAAGCCAACTGCTAAACAATGATAAAAAGGTGTATCCTAAGTTAAACACTCGTTTGCACTGATCCAACAAACAAACCACTCCAACGACTTGAAGAAGGCTTTTTTTATTCTCCACTTGCAGGAGCAGAAAAGATCTAAATAACTAAATTGTTATTTAGATAATTAGCAGCAATTAGGTTGATAAGCAGCCTTCTACTGAACTCATTTCAGGAGTTACTTCAGAAGTTTTAGGGCAAAATGCAGGTGCTATTCTTATCTGCATAGAGAATTCTTTTTCTTCTTTTTCTGGTGCAGTCCACATGTTCTGCAACATTGAAAAGACTTTAAATAACAGAATACAAAAAAATAAAGTCAGATATTGCAATGGACAGCTACCAGAAAAGGAACTAGGAGATACAATCGATGCAATGAAGGTGACAAACATTCCCCTTGGGCCAGATGTCAAAATGGCCAAATGTCACTGTCATCCCCCTGATGAATTCAATTTCTGCCAACTGAGCAACCATTTTTAGGCTTCCTGGCATCCCAGACCATCTCATTACAGTGAGAGTAGGATCTAAAGGACGATCGTATGGCATGACACCCCTCTTAGAATCAATGTTTAGTCAAACTTGTAGTCTAATCACTCCGCGTTACAGTATGCTGACTCACTGAGCTCCATGTAAATGAGCAAATGTCTGGGAAATTAAATCATTTGAAGAACGTTTTTGGTGATTTCGCAGACGCCGACATCAAGAGGCACATCCCCATCTCATCTGAATGAAGCAATCTACGAGCAGAATGGATAAAAAGAGACAGTTATGGCAAACCTGGGAGGGGAAGTACTCTTATCGAACCCTGAAGACTGAACAGCATGTGCTAGATATTAAATAAAAGCAAATGGATTGCAGGAATAGAACCAAATGCATTATCTTGCATTGAACAAAGAGACTGTTAAAAAGCCATTCACAGGGTGGAAATGCATTTAGCTATTGCTCATGTTAACCACTCTAATTTCAGGTTGCACACTGACAGGTTCTTAATCAGTGATACATTTTCGACACACCCCTGCAGAGCCCTTTTTACAGAGAGGGTCATTTTTTAAATTATAATAGCTAGAAAGATTATACTATAGGGAAAGTCATACATTAGGTTTGTATGTTAGCAAGCATCTGTGGCAGTTTTAGTCTATTTCCACTTTTAATTTGTTGTATTTTAGTGATGCAGTTCATAATTCAGGGGCAGATGTGAGGAGAGATATACCCTGTCAGCGACCATCTCTCTAGCTGTACTGGTAATGGAACAGAATCTGCCTGAGGCTAGTGTTGATTTCAGCTGTCATGAGTTTGGCTATCTCACTCAGTGGAAATAAAGCGAAAATCACATCGATGAAATCAGGAAAATGCTCATTGGAGGAAAACACTTGATTGACAGCAGTAAATCCTGCCTACCGCTACCTCCCATACGACGATCCCTAAACATTTGTTTGTTTTTGAAAGAGTAGCATGTTCTGAGGGAAAGATGCCTGTACACTATCATTCACTAAGTTTGGGACTAAAGGCCCGTTCACACCAAGCTATATATA
>NW_015540952.1:399972-426399 GCF_001515605.1 Sinocyclocheilus anshuiensis
GTTTTTTTCCAGCTGATGAACGATAAAACACTGACAGCCAATCAGAATCCATCCTGCTGTAATGAGCTCAAGAATTTGAAAGCGGCAGACGCATGTGCGCTTAGAATAAACAGACGATATCGTTTGCTGGTGTGGACGCTAATATCGTTATCTTTATAGTTATCTTTATAGTTATTGTTCTTGGTGTGAACGGGGCTTTAGGGTACATTTATTTGATAAAAAAAATAGTAAAATTAGCAATATTTTGAAATACTATCACAATTTTCACGTTTTCTATTTTAATATATTTTAAAACGTAATTTATTCCTGTGATGGCAAAGCTGAATTTTCAGGAGCCATTATTTCAGTCTTGAGTGTCACATAATCCTTTAGCATTCTGATTTGGTGCTCAAGATACATTTGTTATTACTAATGTTGAAAATGGTTGTGCTCCTTAACATTTTTTGGAAACTGATTTTATTTTCAGGAATCTTGGAAATAGAATAGAAATGAATACATATTATTTATTTGAAATATAAATATTTTGCAGAATTCTAAATGTATTTACTGTCACTTTTGACCAGTTTCTTTTTTTTATATATTTATTTATATATATATATTTTTTTATTATATACTATATATTATATAATATATACATATATAGTTCAGCCTTCAAAGTTTTGAATGGTGGTGTATGTGGGGGTGAACACTATGGATGAATGCTTTAAAAAAAAAAAAAAAAAAAATAATAACTATATATACTATATATTATATAATATATACATATATAGTTCAGCCTTCAAAGTTTTGAATGGTGGTGTATGTGGGGGTGAACACTATGGATGAATGCTTTAAAAAAAAAAAAAAAAATCATTGTTTGGCAGTTTATCCTATTTGACAGTTGTACCACACCTTGTCATGGCACAGCAATTCACAGGGTTAAAACAAGTAATCTGCCAACTACGCATCCACTGAAGCATTTGAAATCAACTGTACGCTTCTTCTCACCTATTGTTTCTAGACGTCAAGGGAAGGTATGCTGAAGGTACAATTTCCTGTATGATGCATGAACATCATACACACAATAGCATGTGAACTTCCCAGATGACAGAACGGTTTTCAACACCTGACAGTTTCTCATTCATCTGAAAAGACCGTGTTCTTTCTTCACTTATATTTGAATAATGTTGGTGAATGGATGCTTTGAAGGTGCTTCTGAAGGCAAGTTTGAATTTAGCAGACTCGAAGTGAACTGCTAGAATGAAATGCCAAGCTTCTATTCCAAACATTTCCTAATTTCTGTGAAGTAATGGATTAAAGCCAGTGTGCTTGTGCTGCCAGTGTTGATGACTACACACACTAAGGCCAGCTTGAAGTGAACTAGTTAAACTGATTGCCAGGCAGTCAGAAACATGTGAGCTGTATAACATGACTTGTTGGAACACAAATTGACCCCGTGTCGGAGTGCATCAGCATTTGACACCAGCTTCCAGAGGGGCTGTCTAATCCAGGACAAGCACCAGAGTGTGCAGTGGCAGCACCAAGAGATTGACCATTCGGAAAGAGAAAGACACCCTTTATAACTAAATCTAATAAGACATAATGGGAACAGGTGTGCATTTATTGACAAATCAAAAAATTGCACAGAAATTAACAAATCAGGATGACAGATCTACCTTGTGGCAATGACACCTCGTAGAGATGAAAGGGCAGAGCAGTTTTGCATGAAGCATTGCGTAGTAGCAAGTTGCTCACAACACCAACAGTTCATTTTCATTTGTGTTTTGTCTCATATTGTGCAGCCAAAATCAAAAATGCTGTCATTGTTTTCTCACCCTCAATTTGTTCCATTCCCATATGAATTAATTTCTGCTGTGCTACTCAAAAGGAGAAATTCTGAAGAAAGTGCTGGTTTTATTTTTATTGTTTCCAAGAAAAGTGCTGGTTGTATGCAATTACAATTTAAAGGTGCTGAAAGTTTTCAAGTTTCAAAAAAGACACAAAAGCACCAGTGGTTCATAGGACTTGTGCACTATATTCTGAGTTTTCTGAAGTCATATGACAGCTTTATATGAGAACCAAACTGAAATTTAAGTCATTAATTAATCTTTCCCTCCATGAGTCAAGAAAACATTTAAACCAGTTTCGTGAACGAATCAAAAACGTATTCAAAATATCTGACTCTCAACAGACGCAAACACCATAAATGAGGTCCATACAACTTGATTGTTTTTTCATCTACTCCATGAGTCAAAACAACATTTAAACCTGTTTTGTGAACTGGATAAATTTTTTTTTGAAAATATTTGACTCTCAACAAGTATTTGTTCCCAAATCAGACATTTTTCCATAGTGCCAAAAAGAGCTTCAGTGAACTTAAATTTCACCCTGCTTTGGTATCACATTTCTTCAAGCCTTGGAATATACTGAACAAGTCATATGGACTATTTTTTTATGATACTTTAAGATACTTGTGAGGCTTTTTTGAAGACTAAAATCTTAAGTCTCCATAAACAGTAACTGTACGGTAAAGAGCAGCTGGCATATAGGTTTGGAATGACATGAGGGTTAGTAAATGATTTTCATGTTTGGGTGAGCTATGCCTTACAAGTAAAACTACTGCATTTGTGGCTAAAAAGTATATACATAGAGTCCTTTGAAGCTACACTGAAACTGCAATTTGGACCTTCAACCTGTTGGCCACCATTGAAGTCCATTATATGGAGAAAAATCCTGGAATGTTTTCCTCAGAAACCTTAATTTCCTTGCGACTGAAGACAGAAAGGCATGAACAACTTGGATGACATGTGGGTGAGTAAATTATCAAGACATTTTTATTCTGGAAGTGAACTAATCCTTTAAATGTCAAGCTGAACCACTTCAAATCAACTTCAGCTGTTTCCTAAATATCAAATTACTTGTTACTACATGCAATATTTTTGAGGTAAAGAAACAACTAATATACATTATGAGCATAAGGAAAAGGCATGAGACATGAGACAGGCTTAACAGCTGAAAGATGCCATCAGGATCAACTTCTGTGTTACATCACACCTTTGAAATGGCGGAGAGAACAAAGAAGGCACAAGCACTCGCCTGAAAAACGTCACAAAGAACTGCACCAGGTCCATAATGCTGTTGTGCTGAGAGAAGGCGATCTGTGAGGGGACAAAAGCAAAAGTGAGATAAATGATGGGGTGACAGGTTACCAAAGAACAGCTCTTTACATGAAAAGATGATGAAGACCTTTGCTTGCGGCTAGGGTCCTTCACAAGAGATAATGTCATAACACATTTTTTTTGCTTGAGGGGCCATCACGTACGTAATTTTTTTCTTTTTCCTCATCCCCTCTAATTGTTAAATGGAGGCAATAATGGTTGTTCATGGTTACCTGAGCTGACATCCCTCAAGCATTACACACATGCCAAATGTCTGCCTTCTGGGATTGTGGTTTACCTTAGACTTAAATGGACAGGTGTAGCTCAACATGGCTAGGAAGAGACAAAATGGCACTTTTGGATAAAAGTCTGTAATTGCAAATTCAAATTGGCTGCATTTTTGCACAAAGGGATTAAAAGGATATTTCACCCCACAATTCTGTCATCATTGATTCATCCTCATGTGTTCCGCAACACAAAGTCATACAAGTTTGGAACAACATGAGCAGAGTAAATAAAGTTTCATTTTTTGAGCGAACTGCCGCCCCTTTTAGGGCAGCTTTAAGATGACCAGTGGTCTGGTCATAACCAAATTTCGTTTTGGTCTGATTTGAAATGACGTCATACCAGTTTGTTCTTTGATGTCGCTTGAAGTATATCAGAGCCTTAAAGTGATAGTTCACCTTCAGTTGCTGGTCCCCATTGACTTACATAGTGCTTTTTTCATACTATGGAAGTCAATGGGGACTGTTATTTGGATGTACATACATAGTAGTTAAAGACAACTAATATAAAGTGGGGCCAGAATATGTTTTGTGCTGCTTACGCCTCTCCTGAGATATTATTCTGGCCACTCAAATCCATTCAGTCAATTATGTTTATTCAGAGATTTCATATCGATATGCTCCATGACTCAGATGACAAGCTACATTTTTGGCCAAGCTCCAGAAGACACTTTGTTTGAATGAGACATCATGGGTTTGGCAGTGAATACTGCAGGGCCATTAACTAAGCATCAACACACTTTTGAAAAGTTGTTCAAGTGTTCACGGTGTCAAGAAAGTGTGTTCCCCAGCACCCCGTAAGGCAAGGAAAATAACTTGGATAAATACCCAGCAAAAATAAATGGATTAATGTTCTAAATGTACGAATCTGTAAGTCACCCTGACTCACCAGATGAATAATGCAACAACGGCAGAGCGGAGCAGGTCCTTTGGAAAGCCCATTCATTTCATTAAGCCGTTGTCACAGGAACACGGCTAGGGCTAAAGACAGAGCTGGAGAAAGCTTTAACACTCCATTAGGGCTGAACCATTTTTGTGCCCAAAGACAAGCAAGCAAGATGCTGGGATTGAAAAGAGCAGTTGTGCAGCCCCCACATGTGCCCGGTTAAGTCACTGCTCCCAGTGAGACCATACCTTGTTGTGCCATAAATAACGCTTTGGAAGCACCACGTGGACAAGGTGTTAACTCTACTAAATAAGGTCATTCAGACATTGTAAATCACATGCAAACATATAGAATACGTATAAAATAATTAACAGTAAATTCAAGTATTTGCATTAATTAAAACAAATTCAGTAACAATTTTTACATCTACTGTATGAGTGTGTTATAATGGCACTTGACAAACAGGTCAGTATAGTGACAAAAACAGGTTCTAAGTCTCCTACAGCTAGAACGCTAGAATAAATTCTGCCCTTGTTGGTCTACAAACAATATCTTCATGACTCTGCAGTGCATTCATAATGCTGCAACTCAAGTCATTTTTAACTTTTAGAAAATTTCATATCAACCTATTCCACCCTACATCAGCTTTCAGTCAAATTTGAGCTTTAATTCAATACATTATCTTTTTAAGCACGTTATCAGACAAAAAAAATCTACCAATAACATGAATGTGACTATAAATGAGTCTTGATCCTCCAGCTGAAAGAATCCCTTTATCACAGTCATTCTTATTTTAATTAATTATCATTCATTAGATCATTGTATAAATTGGTAGGAATTGCTCATCATGCCATGGAATGAATAACCACTAACAAAGCATCTGAGATCTGGAGAGGACTGTCAGGAAAATTTCCCTAATGAGACACAAATATAAAGTGGAGAGAGGAAACTACCAAGGGAACATCAAGCAGCTCTGTGTTCTACCTTCATTCATATGTGTCCAAATCTAAAGTCATATTCTATGATGATGATGGGGATGATAATAATAATAATAATAATAATAATAATAATACATCTTTTTTTAATTTATATTCCAAAAAGTAATAATAATTATAATGATAATTATATTACATTATATATATATATATATTACATAATTATGTTTTAATATATATAAAATTATATTAAAATAAAATATAACACATTTATATTTTAATATGTGCAATAATGAACATAATAATAATATATACACAAAGTTTATAATATGTATATAATATGTATATATAATATTTTTTTTATATATAAAATATACTCATATTTTAATATACATGTAATAATAGTAATAATAATAATCATCATTACCATCATCGCCACAATAATTGTTATTATTCATTTTTGGATAATAAATTGAAAAGCAGTGTGAATCAGAGTAGCATAAACTGTGAATGGTGGTGTGTAAGCGATTGCAGACAACCTAAGTTCAAATTTCGCTCAGGCCTTGCATCTATTAACCATAACAAAGTTAACTTAAATTTACACAACAGCACTACAACAAATCCATTCGAATAAATTATTTTTGGTTCGGAAGGCTTAATTTTTGGTCAATTTAACTATGTTCACAAAACAGTTTTATTTATGGATTGTAGCATTAAAGTAAAAAGCTTCCACATGCATGCCTGAAATGGATTATTTATCTTGTTCATAGTGGCTGACCTCACCCTGACCCATGAGACAGTGAGACAGCAGTAATGTTTTGTCATATTGGGTTTCCTGCACAATGAGAGCACTTCAATTCTCCATATCTAATATCTGACGCTTTCAGAGGGGTCAGGGGCTTCATATGTGCATAGATTCACAGTCCCAATTTCCTCGGTAAGCTAATAAATGCTGATCACACTTTCTGATCATAAACATCAGTGGAGCGCGAGCTCACCGTGTCATGGGGTCCATTTGATTTAATGATGCATCGCCATGGTAAATAACTGACTCTGCTTTTGGGAAATCTAATAGAAAACTATTACTGCTTGAACACAGCTCAACTGAGATGAAGGTCTGCGAGACCAAAGTAAATAAATGAACCTTATCAGAGGAACTCATCTTATATGTGATAGAGGAACAGAGGAATGAATGCAGATCAATATTAGGTGTATTCTCGCTGTTGGAGACAGTCCCAACAACAAATTACGTGCTGTATCTGAGCGTCTCGGTGCACAGCTGGCGAACGGTAATGAACGACAGAAAGGTTGAGAGGATTTGTGGTGGTTATCTTTATAAACCATATGGATAACGACCAGATGAAATCTTCCTTTATTGTGGTGCATTTTTTAATAAATAGCTTCACTAGGCACAGAAAACCTGTTCAACATCGAACCCTCTAAAGGGTTGCTCTAGGTGTTTATCATATTTTGTGTAATATATTTTATTACCAATATAGAAGGTTATTACTTTTTCCTTCAGAGACTGGTCATTTAGGGAAAGACATCAGGGGACAGGGGGAGCAGACGTTACCCAGTGTGCACCAACTACCAGTGACATAAGCATATAGACTAATATGCCTGCACTTTCTATCTATCTATCAGCAAATTACATAATTTTCTTTTTATTTAATGTACAAGTAATATTCTGTACAAAATCAGTTGTGGTTAGTCTATCATAATGAAAACTGTAATGTGCCACCACCAGCAAAGTTAGCTAAACTACCTTCCCTAAAGATTTTTAAATCTATATAATGTCATACACAATGCTTTATCACGCTTTAGGGACATACAGACTGATTTTAATTGATTTTTGATTTACTGATTTATTTACAAATAAATGTAAATGTATTCATTTTTTGAAAAGTTGGTGGGACAATATCCAATCAGCTGGACTTTTTGTAAAATAATGCCCAACAGGGCTCTCTGATCACGGTTTGGTTCATCTTATACCAACCTACAGGCAGAAACTGAAATCAACTAAACCTGCAATAAGGACTGTAAAAAGGTGGACTAATGAAGCAGAGCGGGATTTACAAGCCTGCTTAGACTGCACTGTTTGGAGTGTTTTTGAAGCTGCTGCCACTGATCTGGACGAACTCACAGAGACTGCAACATCATACATCAGTTTCTGTGAGGATATGTGCATTCCTACCAAGACTTATTTAACATACAACAATGACAAACCATGATTCACAGCAAAACTCAAGACAGCACTGTCAGGACGAAGAGGATGCCTACAGGAGTGGGGACAGAATCTTGTACAATCAGGCCAGGAACACACTGACAAAGGAGACCAGAGTGGCTAAGAGGAGCTACTCTAAAAAGCTGGACAACCAGTTTTCAGCCAATGACCCTGCTTCACTGTGGAAAGGACTGAAAGACATCACAAACTACAAGACACCATCCCCCAGCACTAAGACAAATCAACAACTTGCTGAAGACCTGAATGAGTTTTACTGCAGATTTGAAACTCCCGGTCTCACACCCCATACCCACTCTGACCATTACCACCACAAACATTAACACCTCCAGCAACCCCCCTCTCCCCCTCCTGCACTTTGGGTCAGTGAAGATGATGTGCGTCAGCTCTTCAGGAAACAGAAGAGAAGCACCAGACCCAGACGGTGTTTCACCATCCTGTCTGAAAACCTGTGCTGACCAGCTGGCCTCCATCTTTTGACAGATCTTCTGGAGCTGTGTGAAGACCCTTCCTTCTTCAAACGCTCCACCATCATCACCATTCCAAAGAAACTCAAAATCACAAGACTTGATGATTACAGACCTGTTGCCATAACATCTGTGGTCATGAAGTAATTTGAGAGACTGGTGTTGGCTTATCTGAAGGACATCACTGGACCCTTGCTGGACCCCCTGCGGTTTGCTTATCGAGCAAACAGGTCTGTGGATGATGTAGTCAACATGGGACTGCATTATATCCTACAACATTTAGACAAACCAGGGACTAATGAGAGGATCCTGTTTGTGGACTTCAGCTTGGCTTTCAATATAATCATCCCAGCACTCCTCCAGACCAAACTAACCCAGCTTATCTGTTCCTAGCTCTATCTGCCAATGGATCACCAGCTTTCTGACAGATAGGCAACAGCTAGTGAGACTGGGGAAATTTATGTCAAACAGCCGCACCATCAGCAGTGGCGCCCCCCAGGGGTGTGTGCTCTCCCCACTGCACTTCTCCCTCTACAACAGGGATGGGCAACTTCGGTCCTGGAGGGCCACTGTCCTGCAGAGTTTAGCTCCAACCCTAATCAATATTAGCTCCAACCCTTCTGTCACCAGAACAAATTCCTTGTATGTGCAAACATACTTGGCAATAAAGCTCTTTCTGATTCTGTTTCTGATTCTATAAATGTATAGATATTGGTAGCCAGGTAGGTCAGTTAGTTCAATCCCAAACAATGTTGTTATTGTTAGCTAAAACTATTAAAATAATTTTTGTTAATTGAAATAAAAATAAAATAAAATATAAATATTGGCTGAAAAACATAAACTTAAAAAAAATGTAAAGATATTACCTTGACAACTAACTAAAATAAAAAGTTTATGTACTAAAATTACTCAAATGTTAACTATACTGTCCTGCAGAATTTAGCTCCAACCCTAATCAATATTAGCTCCAACCCTTCTGTCACCAGAACAAATTCCTTGTATGTTACAAATTCCAAACATACTTGGCAATAAAGCTCTTTCTGATTCTGTTTCTGATTCTATAAATGTATAGATATTGGTAGCCAGGTAGGTCAGTTAGTTCAATCCCAAACAATGTTGTTATTGTTAGCTAAAACTATTAAAATAATTTTTGTTAATTGAAATAAAAATAAAATAAAATATAAATATTGGCTGAAAAACATAAACTTAAAAAAAATGTAAAGATATTACCTTGACAACTAACTAAAATAAAAAGTTTATGTACTAAAATTACTCAAATGTTAACTATAAAAACAAAAGCTAAATCAAAACAAAAACTACTAAAACTGAAAAACATACAAAAAATGAAAAATAAAAACAATAAAAAAAACAAAAATAAAAGCTAATTCAAAATATTAACGCATACTATAATACTGTTACTGTTAATACTATAATACTACATCATACATATTGCCCCAGAATTCAGAAACACTTCACTTCTTTAGAATCTAAGAACAGCTCAATGAAAGGTAATGGTTAAGTTACATATGTTCTGTGATGGTGTCCGAGTCTAACAAGTCTAAGCGATGACATTTCACACTGGAATAATGTTGTTAAAACCAGAGTCACAGCTGAGGTGCGAGTTCATTGTGCCAGATCACATCTATGTCTGGTCCACATCCACAAAGCTGAGGATCTAAATGTTCCACTGCAAGATCTTGATTAGAGCCAGCCATACAACCATATAATGCAGTGCTGATGTCATCGAGCCTTGGGCGGTACACTCAGAGCAGTGTTCAGAAGACAGAGAAAGGGAGGGGACTGTAAGGGTGGATAAGACTCTGTTGCGGCACATTTCCTAAAGCTTCCAGCACACGCATAAACCTCAAGTCTCAATGGTCTCAAACCGCTACAGTGATTCTGGTCATTCATGCCACACTATCATTCAAAAGTCTGGGGATGATAAGAATTCTTTTTATGCTTTTGAAAGAAGAAATCATTATAAATACTTTTTTCTGTCACTTTTGATCAATTTAACACATTCTTGCTAAATAAAAGTATTAATTTATTTTAAAAATAAACTTACTGACCCCAAACTTTTCAATAGTAGTGTATAGTTGCCATTTTAAGGAACACATAAAAGACCCAATTTGAATGACTATAGGTTTTAAATGGATGCAGATAAATAGAGGCTAGAAGTTCATCTTGACAAGATATTTTTCTTCCTTCTAAAATCAAACTACCTGTGCAATCGCATGTATATCTCTCTTTCTGTTTGATTGCAGGCAATAAAGAGTGCAAACATCGCTCAAAATAAGAGTAATGTACCCCAGTGGAGATTCAACATAAATGTTTTTCCATGACAGATATCATGGGTCTGCACATTACTCCAACAATGTCATTCTATGTCAGTCGTCTAGGCACCTGGCAACGTAACACATTGCCACTTAAGAGCTGATTTAATTTTATGGACCATAAGATGCAAACATATCCCAGTGCATAACTGAATAATTGATTTCCATATCATTGGATCTTTTCAGAAACATTTGTTTTTGTGGATTTCCATTTCACAAAGGAGATGGAAGTTCCCTGCTTTACCAAAAACTAAAAAACAGCTTAACATACTGAAACATGTGAACAATGGCTCCTAAACTGTATTCAGTAGAAGCCAAACAAGTCAAAACGTGTCCTCACCTGTATTTTGATTGGCCATGAGAAGTTGCTGACGTATACATAGAAAGTGATGTTAGGATTGCTGTGAAAACTGAATTTCTCACAAGAGAAACTGTCTCTGTACTCTTTGATGTTGGTCTTGGACACGATAGGGATCTCTTCCCCAGAGATGGTTCCAGCTGTAAAGAGAAAAGAATGAGATTAATTCAGATATAAAGGAGGCAATCAGAAATGGAATTTGATGCACCTCATAACTTCTCTTAATTAAGGAATTGACCATAAAGGGTCACAGAGTGACCTCGGCATGTTGGTGGTTCTGAATACTTATTCAAAACAGGAGCAAGACATCAAATATTTTCTATATTTATTGTTCGGTCTGAAAATTGATGCATGCTTAAAATGTAGTGTGACCACCACTTAATGCTTTCTGAGCTATTAAATAAGGGCGATTGAGAGCAATGCAAATGCAATGAATTGCACCAGTAATCAACAAGGCTGACCGCATACACTTTAGCTGTTTGTTGATGTTTTTTATTCATGGAGAAAATTAGTTTTAAATCAACCTCTCAGTGTGAAAATTTCATTATCTATTTTTAACATGGTATAAAACCATAATTTAACACAAAATGACTTGGAGAAGCTGAAAAGAAAAGCGGCCTTTGTCCTATTTTATCAGGACTTTTTAAACTTTTCTGAAGTCCTCGACTGAAACACTTAAGTCCCACCAATCGTCATTCCAAACCAGCACTATGAAACAAAGCCCTCAAAATGACAACCCAAATGCCACTACTTGGCAATGTTTATCTTAATTGAAATCGTTCAGTGCTCCTGAAGACGCCGCAGCCCTAGAATTCAGAGCCGCACGCTAGACTATTGTTAGAAGCCTTTCTCTGGGGAGAGTGTCTTTAAACAGAAAGACACCACTCCAAATATTAAATGAGGGGAGCCAGGAGGTCGAGAAGGAGAGGAGTGAACCTGTTAAAGAAGAGCGTGAATGTCAAAGTCACATAAAAAAAATTGTCTGGTGACTATTTGGACGAAAAGGTGATTTCATAAATAAACAATAGAGGATAATGGCGACGTCCTTGAGTGTCTGCCTATTGTAAAATACCCAACACACCCAGGATCACACTACGGTCAAACAAGGAATGCATTAGCATCTATGTGTCAGATACATTATGGCATCATGTTAACGCAGAATGCATCACTACGGTCAATTACGCACACCTAACTGATTAGCAGTGTTGACTTGTTTACACCAGCATTCAAAACTTTAGTGTTGGTAAGATTTTTTTGCTGTCTCTTTTTCTTACCAAGGCTGCATTTATTTGATCAAAAACTACAGTAAAATTGTGAAATATTATTAAAATAAAATTTTATATAAAAATGTTTTCTATTGTTATATGTATTAGAATGTTTTTTTTCCTGTGACAGCAAAACTGAATTTTCAGCAGCACCTAAACTATGTATTTTTTTGATGAACAGAAAATTCAAAAGAACAGCATTTATTTGAAAGAAATCTTTTTAGAGCATGAAAAATGTCTTTACTGTTATTTGATCAATTTTATACGTCCTTGCAGAATAAAAGTATTCGGGTTTTTTTTTATCTTACAAACCCCAAACTTTTGAACGATATAACTTTTTTCTTGTATTGTTTTTAGTTATTTTTTAACAGTGATGCTTTACTTATGCTGACAGTTTACACTGTAAAAGCTCTTGAAAATTGTGTATTGAAATGTGTCTTCTGTTTTTTTTTTTTTGAGTATGTTGTTGAAATGCTCTAAGTTAACAATAGGTCTTTTAAAAAAAAATGTGTCTCGAGACACTGCATCCTTGTACTGTCAACCTGTTTTCGAATGCATGAATGTAAAAAAGAAGATCTGCTCAACAAACATGTTAGTTTACGACTACAAAAACAAGAACTATAATACAACAAAACAGAGGCAAATATTTGACTGAAGAATAATCTTTAGGAAAGAGTAATCAGTACCTGTTGACCCCACTGACCAAGTGATGTTCAGATTGAAATTGTTTGATGCATTGATGGACATGTCCAAGTTCTTACTGGTCTACAAAATGGAAACAGAAAACAAAGTTGATGTCTGCAAAAGAATTATTTTCAGTATGACTTCCATACGGCAATGTAGGTGTAACGTTAAAAATACTTTGACACAAAATACATCTGACTATCTGACACAAAAAGGTAGTCAGCATTGGAAAGCAGAAAAATTAGTAAATCTCTCTCTTTTTGGTCCACAGAAGAAAGTCATAATAAACGATGAGGGGGGTACATTTTTCATTTTAGGGTGAACTATGCCTTTTATGAAATTTATGTTGTCTAACTGGTGAACAGAAGACTTCTCTATGATCATCACAAGGTGGTCAAACCATTCAGCTGCTTCTGTTCTCAGATAAGTAGATTGTGACTGACCTGTTCGGGAGTGGCCATGAAGTTAATGGCAGTGTAGTGCTGGTCATCTTCTTGAAGCAGACTGAAGGTGAACTGGTAATCAATCAGCAAGTTATCTGTTCAGATCAAAACCCTATTATTAATCATCACATTTTACACCATCATGAACCACACCATGCAATTCTCTGTCATGTTAATGGTTGAAGGTTTCCATTTAAAAAACATCACGAAAAAGTGGTACACATTCACTCTTACAATAATAAGACGGCTACTTTGAAGAGCTACATGAATCATCAGTCACTTTAATTGCACTAAATTAATACCTCCTTTCTGAGTGTGTCGTTGCTTTAATAAGCATGCACTCTGATTAAGTATTTGAACTACAAGTATTTGAAATCTACGCTTCTTAGTTACATAAAAGAACTTATCATTAACCAGAACTAGGCCTAAAGGTTTAAAAGTTTAAGACTAAACATTAAATTCCCAATTTTTGACCATTTTCTAAGGAAGATCCTAAGGTGCAGTAAGTTGATTCTTTTTCAAGGTCTTAGCATCTCTTTAAAGCATAATTTCAAAGACAAAGATATGTCTGGATTGTTTTCTTAACTCCTGGGCTGTTAAATGACTGAATGCTGCCACAGGCATCTCCCAGAAAACAGCTGTTTGTGTGAATCACAATATGGTATTGTAAACATCTCTTTCACTCCCCATCAACTCGAAAGATGTTTTTATAAGCTTTTAATCAATTCAGATGTGACATTGAAGCAACATAGATTCACTCATTTCCTTTATTTTTGCTCCAAAGATCATGTAACTTTCAGACACTGAATAGTGCTGATCTTTTCTTTCTTTTAAATCATCCTTCCAGAAGGAACGGTGTCACTTTTAAAATTAGTTTCAGATGCAACTATCTACTGGTGACAAAACTTGAACCATCCCCCAGCTTGCTCTTAAACCATTATGGTGATATATGCTGGATTTTTTTTTCAACGATGAAACAGAAAAGTGAATGTCAGTGAGTTTCATGAGTCAGACAGCTGTTCTGAGAGGGATATCAGCCATAAAGTTGTAAGTTATTAAATGAAAATATAAAAAACTTGGAATATAACATTTTAGGCCAAGAGATAAGCTTGTCATCCCGCATGCATCAAAAACTTTAAGTTTTGTGTTCTCTGTCATGTTCTCAACTATTGTGTAAGACCTTACACAACTAATCATAGACTATGTGCACCAATTTTGTGATCATTCTCCTGTCTGACTGTTGCTACAATCTAGAATTCATTCTCTCAAACACACATCTAAAGGGATAGTCTGAGCAAAAATGAAACTGCTGTAATCACTCACCCTCATGTTGTTCCAAACCAGTATAACTGACTTTCTTCTGTAGAAACTAAATGAAGATAATTTTAAGAATGTTGGTAACCAAACAGTTTTGGTTAACATTGGTTATCTTCTCAAAATATCTTCTTTTATATTCAACAGAAAAAATAAATTCATACAGGTTTGAAAATGACATAAGAGTAGCTAAATGATGACAGCAGTTTAATTTTTGAGTGAAAGAAGTTTCTTATCCTTACCAAAGTTGCATTTATTTGATCAAAAATACAGTAAAAACACAAATATTGTGACTTTTAAAATGAAAATGTAATGTAAAATGTTATATATAACAATGATAGAGAAACATTTCTTATAATAAAAAAATATATATATATTAAAAACAGTTGTGCTGCATAATAGTTCTGTGGAAATAGTTATCTTTTTTTCAGGATTCTTTTATGAACATTAAGAATATTTTACGGTCACTTTGATCAATTTAATGCATTCTTGTTGAATAATATTAATTTCCTTTTTTGTTTTAAAATTGTGTTTTGAAATGTCTATAAATGGTAACAAACAAAATGCAAAAATGGCTTGTGGTTGCTTCTGACAGCAACAAGAACAAATCTCTCGCTTGTGCATTTAATGAAGTGTCCTAGAGTAGACAAATGAATCTGAATCTACTGAATCAACTAAGGTAGAACATTGTAATGATAAAATGGAAACATTAAATTTCCATTTCAACATAACAACGCAACAGAAACCAGAGCAATGAACTCCATTCAGGTCATTAAAGACACTCCCCACTGCAGTTACACTGCAAATACATGGAGGGCTGGTCAGAGTGAGAGTGTAAACCAATCTGAGAAAATTTAGCATGACCAAGAAGTCTATTTTTACAGGATCAATCTTTGATGGTGAGTCAAGTAACACTGACAGAACACACTGAGCACGCTTGCTACTTGCTAGTGCTGTCTCCGGAAATGCACAAGGGAGTGTGAGAAAGCTCACACTGCCTACTGGATCCAAGTCTACCAAACTTCTGCTCGTGTCTTTAATTAGATCGAATCATTTGCTTACTCACTCTAACGGTTTGACACTCTCACCAGTCTTATATCGTCGCCTGCGGCCCACTCTCCAGCAACACTTCTCCCTACAGGACACTATTTGAGAAAATACATTTTCTTCTAAATAGCAATTGGGCCGGAAGCCTGCGAGTACAAGCGCCTCATCTAACAGACGCAGAGGGAACGGATTGGATGGAAATTGTTTGATAAATTGAAGGCTTTATTTAATCCTGATTGATGACAATGGGGATAATGTTGGCGGGATTTGCAAACGGAGTGAAATTTGATGTCCTAAACGCTACTGACTGCATTTTCAGACTCCATGATGACTGCTGATAATAACTGCAAAAAAAAAAATAAGTGAAAGAGAGGAACACAGATGTATACCCAGAGAATACGCTGTTTCTGATATACATGACTGCCCCCTAGTGCTGTGCATTTGAGCCCTGCACACACAATCAGACTTCAACATGGTTTGCTGCAGATCTTCCGAGATGTTCAAGAGATCTAACTCTACTTTTTGATTTCTGCCAAATAAGAAAGTCTCATCCACAGCTTTTATCTTGTTGTGTGGTTGTGCATCAGCCCATGGCAACTTTCGTCCAGGTTTCCCAGCATCTTAAGTCCCCTGAGTCTAATTTCATTAAATGGCAGACAGCCTCTGAGTTTGAAAGTGTCTGCAGAGTCAGATGAATTTTCAAGGTACAACAGGATTACTTTAAGGTCAGAGCTCAAATAGAGCATACTCACAGTAACAGGTTCCTCTGAGGGGGTTGCCAAGGTAACGGTTTTCTGAGTCACAACTGCAGAGGGACAAAAAACAATTTAGATGACGTACATCAGTAATGAATCTGAACATGCAGTTGTCATAATAATTATTAAACATAAAAAATAAATGGACTGTGGATCAAGAAAACAAAAAGGTTGTTAATTAAAAAAGAAAAAAGAAGAAGAATAAAGAATAAAGAAATAAAATAAAGATCAAGATGTTTTGCTAGGTTTAATTTACTAGGTTTTTTTTAGGGTTTAATATTTTTAGTAGTTTTTATCTGTACATTTGTTTTTTATATATATATATATATATATATATTGCATGTCCATGTACAAGTGCATATGAACATCTGTTTCCTTCCTAATGACCAAATAGACAACTAACCGCATAGCTTATTTTGTAAATATGTTCTTTTGCAAATGCTGAATAACTTTGTTAAATATTAAATCTGTGATGTTTAAGTTGGCATTAAATAAAATGTACTCTATCCATATCCTATTTATATTGATAGGTCTTAATGTGAATAATGCATCCATGCAAGTTTCATTTTTAAGAAAATTTTTGGCCTTAATCAAAATGTCATAACCAGACATCTCTCTGCTGATGTATGCAGGACTTCTCCAATCATTCAACCTCCCATTTATCTGTAATGCCCACATCTAAAAAAAACAATTAATAACTGATGCATTGAACCAAGTCCCTGCCCTACTAGGGCTCAACGCTAAAGGATTTTTTCTACTGGCCCGGTCAGGCCAGTGGTTCAAATTTTTACTTGCCCTGCCAACATTTTCACTGGGCCTGCCACAAAAATTAAAATAGTTGTTGTAATAGTTGTTTTTGACCACTGTTATCTTGTATTCTAATAAATAAGCTTATATGATACCAACATTTTTAATACCAGTTAAATTTTACAATTCTTGAATCCAGTTTCGTTACCACAGCAAAAACTATTAACATAACAAATATAAAGTTCAAACATTAGTTAGTAACAGTTAGTAAATAAGAACAAATGAACAAATTACAAGCAACAGCACAAATAAATAGAACAAAGATACAAATTAAACGGTGCTTTAGGTTTGTATGTGTTCAGGTACAGAAATGAATAATCAAGTGCAAAATAACATTGCATATTCTTCACTGTATAAATTAAATATAGATTAATACTTAATTAACATTAAGGACACCAACAGCAGCTGGTAAATGAGGCACGGTCACTTTAAGAGACAATGCATTAATCCAATATAATATACATCCAATTCTCATCTTTTTAAGTTCACTTAAGACATAACCGACTGTTTTTGAGGATACTCGCTAAGATGGGTATTTTCACATACTTTTGTATGTATTTGTCTGTTCAAGCGCAAGAAGACGTGGAAAAAACTAAATTCAGGACTCGCGCGTTGCCTGATGTCTGCGTGCACAAAACACACTGAATGGAGTTGTTATTCACGTCTTCTTGTGCTTGAATGCTTTAAAATCTTTTGAATGTTCAAATCGGCAAGGTGTATTTGCTCATTCAAGCACAAGGCGGCGTGAAAGAGAGCTCCATTCGGGGTCACACTTTGTCAGATGTGGCTCTCTATGTGCGCGCTGTGCACGCAGAATATTGTTGTGTAAGTGTGTTGAATTTGTGTGGTGCCTGCTGTATCTTTGTCCCTTTCCATACTAAGGCAGATTATGTAATTCCACTCTGTTGTCGGGGTCTTTTATTTCCTCAGCTTCATTAGAGAGCGCCAGGAAACAGCCCAAAGCTTCCTCTACCTCAATCTCAAACACGCTAAACAATTAACACAGCGCTGTCGGCCCAGCTCTCCACCAGCCTAAGCAGATTATACATCCTGTTGCTCTTCTGAGCCAGAAACTGACGGTCCAATTAGAGTCTGCATTCATTTGTCTCTATGTGCGCGCTGTGCACGCAGAATATTGTTGTGTAAGTGTGTTGAATTTGTGTGGTGCCTGCTGTATCTTTGTCCCTTTCCATACTAAGGCAGATTATGTAATTCCACTCTGTTGTCGGGGTCTTTTATTTCCTCAGCTTCATTAGAGAGCGCCAGGAAACAGCCCAAAGCTTCCTCTACCTCAATCTCAAACACGCTAAACAATTAACACAACGCTGTCGGCCCAGCTCTCCACCAGCCTAAGCAGATTACACATCCTGTTGGTCTTCTGAGCCAGGAACTGACGGTCCAATTAGAGTCTGCATTCATTTGAGAGCACAGCTCGCTCACTCCCTCTCCCCACAACAATTTCGCCACTTATTTTCTACAGAGGCAATTCACTTTCAATTCACACCATTGTCCTGTAAATGTGTCTGAAGTGCAAATGCGATTAATCATTAAAGCTGCTTTTAACAAGTAAATGAAACTATGTTTTAGTTAATGCAGAATGCCGGGCTCTGTTCTAGTTACTTTGGAGCTAATCTAACACAGTGCTCCTAGTTCGCATGCATTACAGCCAGAAAAATACTTTATGTAATTATGCAAATTAATTACAATTGTGCAGTCCAGCCAAATGTGGCTTTAGGGTTTGTATTGTATGTGATGCAATAAAATATGCACAACATGCGTTTTCTATTTTCCTCACAAGTTACATGCAAAATCAAACAATCTGATTCACAAACAAATCATGTAACTCTTAGTCCATTTTGAGTTTTGTGCTTTTTACCAAGTGCTTTGGTAAATCATAATTATGATAAAAAGTCAAATTTAAGCACATTAAAAAGTGTCATAATTACCACATTAAAAGCCATAATTATGACAAAGTTGTTAATGACTTTTTCCCTTATAATTATGACTTAGCATATCATAACTGCAACTTTTTATCTCATAATTATAAAAGTAATTTTTGTCATCATTTTAATTTTTTCATAACGTTTTATCTTATATAATATCAATTTATGTCAGTTATGTTTTTTGTCTGTTTTTATTTTAATTCCATTTTTTATATCACATAATTAGTATGACTTAGTATGCCATAATTTTGACTTTTATGTCATAAATATAAAATGTTTTTATAATTATGATTTATCAAAGCATTATTTTTTTTTCTTACATGGCTGAAATGGGCTTCCATACTTATGACCCACTTATTTAGCAGTTTATTTATTTGGGAGCAATTTTGATTGGTGAAGCAAATTAAATCGGGCAATCTGGATCGACTCCCAGCCATGTGATAATAAAACAATGGAAAAAAAACCCCAACAAAAACATGTTTACCTTTTAAGTACACCTTCTAAAGTACACCATTCTCACAGTCAAACATACACAGACCTCCATCTCATACTGTAAATATCTTTGCCCTTAGCTTGCAGGGATCCGAAGCATTCATATTTTTTTCTGAGAGTTGGTGATAAATATGAGAGGACAAGGTAGAGTACACTTTTACCACAGGACACAGGACAAACTGCACCACAGGCATTTTAAAACCTCTACATATCAGTCCCCTAGCCTTTAATCTGGATGACATTTCAGAAATGACTATTCTCTCTCACCCATACACTGCAAATCAGAAGGAGAGGTTTCCAGCGTTCATGCCCACATACACACAATGTACTCCGTGAGGGCGGTGAAACATAATGCACTCTTACTCTCAGTATCTTAATTTAATCTCCAGTGAGAGCGCACAGACATGCTGTGCATGCTTTAATGCACTCTCTGTCTGTAGTGCCATAATTTGATCCCCATTTGGGTCACACCTGGAGTGCCGCAACACACACAACACACTCCATGACACTCCATCATGATGATGATAGACTCTACAGTAATCAAGCATGCTTCAAATTGTATCAATTTTCTTTCTTTAATCATGTGTATCTTTTCAAATATCTCTTGGTGAGCTGCTGTCTGATCGCAAAGGAGAGTGACGTGTTCTCTATGCTCTGAAGTCCCGCTCAGGACTGTGAAAGGAAACTTTGAATTGCTCTTTCACTGTCAGCTCACTAAAAGGGGGTCAGCGAGCGATCACTGCAGCACATCAGGTCTTTAATCAACCATTTTGAGTGTGATAGTATTTGTGCGTGACAAAAATGGTCCTGGTGCTTCATTACGGACCTCGTTATGTAGGATGGGCAATGGCATCTGTCCGCTCTGAGTAATGAAGGAGAGAGAGAACAGAGTGGGAAGGAGAGGAATAAACAGGAAGCAGTAACGGCCGTCTCAACTTGCTGCCTGTGCACTCATTTGTCCTTGTGATGAAGACACGCTTGAATACATCATCAATGGACCTGGCTTGGCCTGATTGGGTTACACACAATTAAAAACAAGCATCTACCGGCACGCACACTCACATAATGAAATAACAACAAAAGTGCGTGCGAGAGAGAGAAATCATCACTTGTCACTTGTTCGGGAATTACTCTACACTGGTCACACACTATGTTTCTGATTTACTAAAAAGAACCAACTCATAAGAGCTGCTTTTTTAGGAATTGGACTACACTAGTCACACACTACGTTTTTGATTCACTAAAAATAACTATTACCTAATAAGAGTCACTCATCCAGGAATCTGGATACACTGGTCACACTCTATGTTTATAATTCACTAAAAAGAGCCAACTCATAAGAGTCACTTGTTCAGGATTCAAAACTACACTGGTCACTTTCTATGTTTTTGATTTACGAAAAAGATCCAACTCATAAGAGTCACTAGTTCAGGAATTGAACTACACTAGTCAAACTCTTTTGATTCACTAAAAAGAACTACTCACTCATAAGTGTCAATTGTTCAGGAATTAAACACTGGAGATAATCTTGTTAATAATCTTGATAATAATGTTTCTGATTCACTAATAAAACTGAGCTCATAAGAGTCAACTACCCTTTTCTGTAATTGGACTACTCTGGTCACACTCAATGTTTTTGATTCAGTAAATAATGAGCTCATAAGAGTCACGTGTTCAGAAATCGGACTACACTTGTCACTATGCTTTTAATTCACTAAAAAGAACCTGTTTATAAGAATCAATTTTTTGGGAATTGAACTATACTGGACATATTGCATATGTTTTTGCGTAGTAGATTTAACTGTAATGTTGCAGTGCACAATATACTGCCAGAGTATTTTTGCATGGAAGAAACATTTTGCAAGAAACATTAATGGAAACCGAATGGAACCGAACGTCAATCAGTTACGGTATTAACAATGGTACCAGTAAAGCAAAGTAAAAAATTAAGTGCACAATGCTTTCTATGATGCCTTCTCCTCCTGAGTCATTACCTTACTACGGTGTACAGCTGTCGCTATGTTTATGATGAAAATGCACTGTGGTGCCAAAAAATACAATGTGAAAAGAGACCTGCAGGGACAAAGGACACAGTTTCCTGTTTCCTGTCATAAAACACTTCATATCCCAGAGTTACACGTCAGCCTATAACAAAGCATTTGCTCTTAAAAGAGCACAACAAAGGAGCTACCATCCTCTGCTGCAGCTCTGAATGCAACATAGCAGCCCAGATTTCAAGCTGCTCACCGGCTTCTGTTTCTGTGACTGAAGTATCTGAGTGGGAAATTCAGTTCGCACCCACATCTCCTAAATAAGCATGACTGGTCAACCCACTCTTTAGAATTTCTGCATGCACATATAACAATGCAGTGAGTGAAACGCTCGAGTTTCATTATTCTCAAAGAGGAATGGTCTCTCTAATAGTCGCAAACACACACCAGCACACTCCCTCACTTCCACCTCCATTAGTGCTATTAAAGTGTGTGCACACACGCAGACAAAATATGCTGCGTCTGCAGGTCAGCTTTAGGCAAAATTGTGAGGACACATAGTCAAGCTAAATGGAATGCAGGAGGCTTAATGATTAATGGGGTGTGTAGGTATTAACTATACTTTCGAAAGATTCAGGGACAATGTCAATTGGGGTTAAAATAAATAAATAAATTGCAATAAAAAATTATAATATTATTTATTGAATAAGTATATTAATGTTTTTCTTAAGTATTTATTCTATTAAAAAAAATTATATTTATTTAAAATGTTTTAAAATAAAAGTCTTGGTATGTCCTTATTAAGATAATTAATGTTTGTATGCAGTAGAGGTACTTACAGCTGGCATTGGTCGCCTTTGATACCCTTGGTGGTGCAGAAGCATTTGCCCGTCAGCACCTGGCACACGTTGGCATGGCCATTACATTTACAGGCTGAAAAACAAAAAAGTGTGGGGGAACCGGACAAAAATGGGGGGACGATAAATATATGGAGAGAGATAGAAGGGGGAAGGAAAGACAGAAACACATTGTGTGAGAACAGAAACACAGAGAAGTACAAGACTGATCTACGAACACAGTAGCTTAAATATTTAATTAATGAAAACTGCACATACTGCAATTTAAAGAAATTAAATTTCAAAAGAAATTTCAATAAGGAATGAGCTCTTTTTATCTACAAATAAATACAAATACAAACGACTTAATTGACTCAAACATTCAAATTCAATTCAGTCTCTTCAGTTTTCAGTACATCAGTTGGACCTATACTTCAGGTCAAACAGGCTGACAAAAACAGTGAGATTAGCTCATAGCCATAGGTGGTCCCTTTCTGTTCTCAGATTTTCTTCACAGAGAAGTGAGTTTTGCTGCATTAGATGAAATAAGAACATCACGTTACGGTCCCTAGGCAACATCAATGATGGAAATCAAAATAATAAATTACAAACCTTAACAACAGAGGTCAATGAACAAACATAACGGTAAATTCTCTTCATTCTATGTGCACTCGAAAATAAAACTATTACATAATCGTGGCAGAGCAGAAACTAAAATATAATAAAATAACAATAGTTTGAAATAGATTTATTTAAATAACAGATTTACACATTTAAATTCAATTTCATAAATTTACTTGCAAATATATATTTGTATATATTATATAAAATATATATTTTTGCATATATTTTATGTTATAGACTACTGTTCAAAAGTTTAGGGTCAGTGAGATCTTTTAATGTTTTTGAAAGAAGACTTCTTTCAAAAACATTAAAACATCTTACAATACATTTAAAAGACACTTTTATAAACATTTCTCATACTGACCCTGAACTTGTGAATAATACGGTCTATACAAACATATATTTTTAATGAGTAAAGTGGTCATATGAAACATCACCATGGCTGAGCAGACCATGTTGCTGAACTCCATATTAGCATTACTGGCATTGATGTGGGAGTTGTTGTGTTAGTGTATTTGTAGAATCTGGATGAAATTTTGGATGAAATTGGTCTTTTTGGACTTGGGAGAAAGTTTTGAAATAAGGGTTTCAATTAACTGTTATTTCAAAGCATGAGGAAAATGTAATTTCTTATTACATGACTCACTTCAAGATCACCAGTTCTGAAACTCTGCAAAACAGGTTAAATTGCGTTCAGAAGATTTTTGCTATGGACAAAAACACCTGCTTTAAGTGCCACAGTCTTTTATCTGTACTGAAATCCATTTTCCTTTTTTGAGCAGTGGACTATAATTATTTCTAAAATAAGCTTCAATTCTACACAGGCTCTTCACACTGCACTAACATGGCTCCAGATCATTGGGCTCTGACAGGCTTTTGTCCGCTGTGCTAAACATGCATGACAGAGACTATGCTGTCTCTAAATCCCAGCATCCTGTAGGTCGTATATC
Organism: Sinocyclocheilus anshuiensis; assembly: GCF_001515605.1. NCBI lineage: Eukaryota > Metazoa > Chordata > Actinopteri > Cypriniformes > Cyprinidae > Sinocyclocheilus > Sinocyclocheilus anshuiensis. Next base: position 423,766 of record NW_015540952.1, read on the forward strand.
AAAGGTCTATGCTGATGTGCATATGAACGTCTTTTGTGAGCTGGTCCGCTTTTAAGAAGGAATATGAATATCATATTTCTCAAGAATATGGGAAATATGATAGTGTCTAATGTTTGCAGGGAGCAGTTTCAGAACTGATGTGTCATCAAGTATTAAAGTAGAAGTGGCCTTGGGTAAAATTTCACAAAAACACTGAGGAACAAATCCATTTACATACAAAAATATGTTGTAAATAAAACATAAGACCTCTTAGGACCACACTTTTATAATGTTTAAAATAACACACATTTTGTGATCACTAGCTCTTAGTTTTAAACTCCTGGTGGGGGAGTTCTCCCATATCTGTGAACATAATGGTCTATGACAACATATCCTGTTTCACCTGGAATCATAGGCCAGTGCTGTAAACCGACATTCTCCAGGGCAAAAGAGAAAAAATGTGAGTGCATGTCTATGTGTGATCTTACCCCTCTCCTCTGGCAGCACAACCACCTCTATGACCTCAACACTCATTTCCCAGTGTGCTCTTTTCTCCATTACTAAGCCAAATGGTATATCAAAATGCTCTGTTAGTAGCAGGTGCAAATATTCTCACCTTGGCACTTTCCGCCATTGGTTGGGTCTCCATGGTATCCAGGCAAGCATGTTTCGCAGTGAAGGCCAGTGGTGAGGTTACGACACTGCTCGCACACACTGACGTTCACACATGTGCTGTGGCCATTGCACTGGCATGCTGGGAAATAAAAGTTGGTTGTCAGTTTGGAATTTTCTTCTTTTTTTATTTTTTTACAAACTTTGATGTCAGAGATGACTCACAGTGTTATATAAACTAAAGAATTGAAAACTAAAGGATATTCAAACTTTTGATGCCAAAAACCCTCAAATACAATGATCCCCTAGTGAGGGATCCCTTTCCTAAAACATGAAACCAGCTATATATTTTCATATTGAAAATCCCATCTATATTGTGGAAAAATATTAAGAGTGATACTGTAAAGACAACAAAATATAACAGTAACTTTTGATCAATTGGAATCATCCTTACTGTAAAAAAGTAATTTCTTTTAAAAAATCTCATAAACTTTTGAATAGTAGTTTATACCAAAGAAACTATATATATATATATGTGTGTGTGTGTGTGTGTGTTTGTTTTTTATTACTGTTAAAAACTACGGCTGTCAATAAAATTATCACAATTATTCTCACTACTTCTGATCAGTCTTAAAACAGTAAATTTATCACTTATCATTTACTGTCACAATAAATATAATTAATTTCTTAAATATATATGTTAACTATTAAAGCCCTTAAAATACAATATTTTCCCATCAGTTTTTTTTTTTTCAGATCACCTTGCACCTCTTTGTGCCCCCAGGGGATCCCCGGCCAGCAGTTTAAAAAAACCCCGGTGTAACAAATTTGCTCTTTAAAGGTCAAGTGTGCATGTGATTGTCTGAACTTGGGTGGTTCTCACCAGGGCACTGGATGAAGGCCCACTCAAAGCCCCGTTCTTTTGGGCAGAGCCCCGTCTCCAGCACCATGTCTTGACGGTGTCTGGAGGGGCTCTTCATGGGTCCGCGATATGAACCCTCCATGCACTGCCCTCGGCCGGTGTTACTAGGGTCCCCACACCAGCCGCAGTCAGGCTGCTCCAGACACAGACCACATGTACGCAAACCAGAGCAGTTCTGAGCTGCAATGACAGAAAAGAGAGAGATGATAGGCAGAAGAGAAAAAAGGCAGCAGATTCTGAGAAATAAACAATGAGAAACAACAAAGACATAAAGACATTTTAAGACAAGACTTAAAACTCTTAAGACTTTTTCAAGCTCTCATGGGGCATATCACTCCACTGACTAAGTAATATGCTCTCAAATACCACCAGAAAGTCCACTCTCCCAAAAAGCACATCAGAGCCATATGCGTCAGCCTCTTTCGGTTTGATCCACCTCTCCGGCAGTCAAATCACATCTCTTAGGATCTCAGTCCTCACAACAATAAGCTTTACAGACAGAGTGTATTCAGGGTCAACATGATGGCAGCAATAACAGTGAAAAAGCACAATGTTAGTCATTATGCTGGCAGGAGTTCATGGATTCTCAGCTGCAGGAGCTGACAGATTCTCAACAGCACCATATGATTTGATTCGGCATGCAATAAAAATCATTTGTTTAGGGGTGAGGAGATGTCTAGATGGGTTAGGCATGGAAAACAGATGAGACAACTCTGGGAATAAAAATACATTTCTTCTGATTCAAAATAGTGAAGGCCCACGTGTTCACAGACATAAATCAGCCGCCAGATTTAAGATCGAATTTATCAGACTGTTAACAATATGGGGGTCGTCGACACACACAAGCTCCCCACATGCCAGTACAAATCACTGCCACCTAAAAAAAAACCGCACACCTTCACAAGTGTGAATCAAACTAATCCAGCCATGCTCCAGACAAAGCCCCTTAAGAGAAAAAGAAGAAAAACAGAGGGGGAAAAAAACCTAGCAGAAGCAGAAATAGATCTTTAAAATGGTACCGACACAGGACGAGGCTTATGGTGGAGCAGTTGAAACGTTAAGTCAGTGTTTCCCAACCTTTTTTTAGTCGCGGCACCCTTTGGAAATTTTAACAAATTTGT
>NW_015540952.1:431040-437717 GCF_001515605.1 Sinocyclocheilus anshuiensis
GTAAGGCTATTAAGAGATTTTTTTTTTTTTACCAATTATCCAAATAATGTTTAATCCTAGAAAGCTATTATTATCAGAGGACACGTGAGCATAACGGTTAGCAGATCAATGAATGAGAGGCCAGAGTTGCCCATTTACCACACCTTGTTACAGCACAGTAGGGCTATTGCAAACAGAAACAATACTGTACTACATAGATGTTTCCTGTCAGCTCGATTTTTGAGTGGACATTGCAGTTCCGATGAGCATGAACGGTATATGAGTGGAGCACTCACATGGGCCGTGAGTGACTGAGCGGAGCGCACACGCATAGAGCGGGATAATACGCAGAGCGTCACACCACGTGAAAGTTAATCCTGAGCGGTGAACTAATTTTCGGCAGCCGGAATTTCAGTGCATCTCTAATTATTGGCGACATCAGAAATGGATATTATATAATAGCTGCTTTTTTTTAACATTTTAGCAATTTAAAAAAATATTAAAAAAGGATTTTTTACACAGCACCCCTGCTCTCGACTGACGGCACCCCGGTTGGGAAACACTGAGTTAAGTAACCATCACTCGGACAGAAAGATACATTTTGGCGACAAAAAGGATTCCTGAGCCAGACAGATGTGTAGAATCGTACCACCTCCTTCTGGTGGAGAGCTTTTAATTCATTTTCCATCAGACTGAGCATAATGGAAGTTCTATCAGTAAGTCTAGGCCTGTCATAAAAACAGACTACAGTCGGAGAGTGTCTGTGTGTCCCCTGTATGCTTACCTCACTGTCTGATAGGGTGAAATAAGACATTATGAGCACTTGGAAGCCTTTAGTCTGGAGGACAAAGATGGCATAATGCAGGATATGCACACAGCTGTGTAACAAATAAATAGTCAGCAAACAAGTTGCATTTCAAACACACCGAATGTAAACGTGAACTACACACCAAGCAAAGTGAAAAATCAGGAACATCAAGGTATTTGAGGGATGTCAAGGCCTCTTATTTAATATTCCCTGAGGAACGTTTATGCCAAATTATGTAGTTTTCTCAAAGTTTTTATCACTTAGCGTTCCGACGTGTGCCATAAGAACCCATTCTTGAAGAGCGAATGCTTAGGCAGACAAATTGGAACACTAATTGCACATTACAGGCGGATCAGAGGCCAAGCAGTTCAGCTAATGGGATGAAACAACAGATCAGATAGAGATGAAGAACCCACACCACCCAGGCCGCTGACAGGCACTGATTGGTTGTATCTTTCTCTGAAAGGCTCCACAGAGCAAATTTCTCATCACTGTGTATACTCATGCTGAAACCCTTCCAAGAAACGAGGCTAAGGGGTTTCTTGAGAAAACATCTCTTGTTATTCAAGGTTTCATTTCAATGAACAAAATGTCTCACCACTATATGTACAATCATTTCCAAGTCCAAAAGTATTCCTATAAAGAAAAATAGCAATGAATCCTTTTTAAAAATTCTACATATAAATATACACTACCGAAACTTAAAATGTTTGGGGTCAGTAAGATTTTTTTTATGTTTTTGAAAGAACTCTCTTGTTGTCACCAAGGCTGCATGAATTTGCTTAAAAATACAGTAAAACAGCAAAATTGTGAAATATTATTACAATTTAAAATAAGTTTTCTATTTTAATACATTTTAAATTACATTTATTAATGTGATGACCAAACTGAATTTTTCAGCAGCCATTACTCCAGTCTTTAGTGTCACATGACCCTTCAGAAACCATTTTATTTTGCAGATTTGGTGCTCAAGAAACATGTTTTATTGTTGAAAACAGTTGTGGTGCCTAATATGTTTCTGAAAACTCAGGATCCTTTAATGAATAAAAAAGGTCAAAAGAATGGCTTTTATTTGAAATAGAAATCTTTTGTAACATTATAAATGTCTTTACTGTCACCCTTGCTCAATTTATTGCATCCTTGCTGAGTAAATGTATTAATTTCTTAAAAAAAAACAAAAAAAAAAAACGTTCAGACATCAAGCTTCTGAACGGTACAAAGTTACCAAGTTCTACACATTCTCCACCACTTCAATTTAGTAAATATTTCATATAATATGATAATGCTACCAATAATAGTGCGGTACTCTCAGCTCCGTTTAACACATTTTACTGTGTTACACATTCACTTCCTTTTTTCCCCCTCAAAATCAGTGCTGAAAATGGAAAAAAGACCACAGATTCTCTCTGAGGCAGCTTATAAGCAGTGATGGCCACTATATGTAAATGAGGACACTCACACATGCAGTCTCCTGTCTGCCACTCCAGACACTGGCCGTAGGGAAAGGAGATGACGTAGGCATTGGAGTCCACGCAGTGTTTGGTGCTTCCACACCACATGCACTCCATGGCCTGGCTGGTGCAGTTCTCACAAGTGGTGCGCAGGGAGCAGGGCGTCTTACACGGGCGGGCGTTCTGGTTCGGGCTCACTGCAAGGGAGGAAATATGTATGAAGTTACTGAAAAGGGAATGGTTATGTATCTTATTGGCTTATTTCCAGGCTTTCTTTAAGAATAAAAGGGAATAGAAGAATGAATCAGAGACTCACCAACTGGTTTCTCACAGATGAGGCCGTCTGTGTTGGCGGTGCAGGGATTCGCCCTGAGGCCAGAGACCTGAGCTCTCTCCAGGTAAGCACAGAAGCCTGAATCATTGGGCTCACTGGGTAGCCACTGCAGAGAGGTGTTAGTGAATGAAGACATGTCCTCCCAGCCCCAGTATGACACGTTGATCTTCCTCAGGCCAACCCAGGGGGACAGTTTCTGCAGGACAACACAGGAACAAAATTAGGGACTAAACTAATTTTGAACAGAGGGTGCATCAATCATGATTATTTGAATCCGAGTATACACGGCCATTCAATTTGTTTTAACACTAGAACCGCCAGGGGTCGCTGTATACCTAAAAGCGCCAGCGGGTAAATTTTACCCACGCACATGACAGCTGTTTTTGAATGGCTAAAGAACATATTATTTCACTGTATTAAGCTACTGTCTTCACAAAGAAGTGTCTAGAGTCATGAAATGATTGTCTAGTCATCAACTATATTTTTGTTCTGTTGTTTTATGTTCAAGGCTTTTTTATGCAGGCTACACTAGTCACTTTTCATAACGGTCAATATTAAGTCATAATTGTCATAAACAATTAGTCATAAGCCTGCACTGACAACGAGAATTAGAAGGAAGTAAATACATATTTGGGTGGTGTAATAGGCTATTATAATACAATGTCATTAATCAATATATTAAGATAACCTATGTTATTTAAATTACTAAAATAGCCTATAGACAATAATGAGCAATAACAGGCCTAATTCTCCACATTGCATAGGATGATGCGATGACTTTTTTCTTCAGGAAACAGGCAGACTAGAATAAATAGCAACACATAAGCGAACAATAAACTATAGAAATGTCAAAACAAAAATTAGATAATCCAAATTTTGAACAATTATGATTAACATTAGGATAAAACGTCTAAATATGATATATTGATTGCCGTCAGATGCTGAGCCGACAGGACGCTTTATTTATCTCCCCACCTCTGGTTTTATCTAAACAGTTTTTAACAACAGGGGATTGTAAACCACACAATTTTAGTAAAAGTCAGTGACCGGGAGACTTGAATGCTTTATTAAAAATATTTTATGTACGTTTTAAAAACAGCCACGGGTAAAATTTAATTAATTTAATTAATATTTTTATTCAGCTAGGATGCTTTAAAAATTGATCAAAAGTGACAATAAGACTTTGTAATGTTAAAAATGATTTCTACTGTAATTAAATGCTGTTCTTTTAAACTCTCTATTCAATGAATAATGAAAAACAAATATCACGGTTTCTGCAAAAATACTAAGCAGCACAATTGTTTTCAACAATAAGAAGAAATGTTTCTTGAGCACCAAATTAATAATTAAAATGATTTCTGAGGGATCATCATATGACACTAAAACTTGAGTAATGGCTGCTAAAAATGCTTTGTCATCACAGAACTAAATTATATTTGAAATTAAAATATTAAAATATTGAAATAGACAAGAGTTGTTACACTATAATTAGGGATGGGTACCGAAACCCGGTATTTAATCGGTCCCGGGGCTAAATTATGAAAGACCGGAGTATCGATAAGCTTTGATGTTAACGGTTCTGCTATCGGTACTGGAGAAATTAATAAAACACACATACATTTATTATTGCTATATATACATTATCTTGCAAATTCGCCAGCTGTTTTTGTCTATGATGCATTTTTGCTATTCGCAATTCATCGCGCCTACGCGGAGGAGCTTCAGGAGCTTCAGCATCAAAGCCATTGTTTAATTATGATAGAAGAGAGAACTAAACATTCAAACATCTGCTTACACTTTAGGCCTGTGGCTGTTTTATTAAGCTACTTTTATTTTTTTATTTCGATTTTGGCTTCTAAGGATTATACAAAAGAAGACATGAGGTAAAGCTATCAAAAACTAGCTGCGTTTCGTATTCGTTCTTCTTCACTTCTTTCCCTTCACAGCGGTGCGCATTCGTTCCTCCCTAAAACCCAAACTTAACGTCAGAATCAGCTCAATCGGTGATTGTTGTAAGATGCCGTCTTCACGTTGATCTTCCTCAGGCCAACCCAGGGGGACAGTTTCTGCAGGACAACACAGGAACAAAATTAGGGACTAAACTAATTTTGAACAGAGGGTGCATCAATCATGATTATTTGAATCCGAGTATACACGGCCATTCAATTTGTTTTAACACTAGAACCGCCAGGGGTCGCTGTATACCTAAAAGCGCCAGCGGGTAAATTTTACCCACGCACATGACAGCTGTTTTTGAATGGCTAAAGAACATATGATGTCACTGTATTATGCTACTGTCTTCAGAAAGAAGTGTCTAGACTTATGAAATTATTATGTCTAGTCATCAACTATATTTTTGTCCTGTTGTTTTATGTTCAAGGCCTTTTTATGCTACACTAGTCACTTTTCATAACGGTCAATATTAAGCTAAACAAGCCTGCACTGAGAACGAGAATTAGAAGGAAGTAAATACATATTTGGGTGGTGTAATAGGCTATTATAATACAATGTCATTAATCAATATATTAAGATAACCTATGTTATTTAAATTACTAAAATAGCCTATAGACAATAATGAGCAATAACAGGCCTAATTCTCCACATTGCATAGGATGATGCGATGACTTTTTTCTTCAGGAAACAGGCAGACTAGAATAAATAGCAACACATAAGCGAACAATAAACTATAGAAATGTCAAAACAAAAATTAGATAATCCAAATTTTGAACAATTATGATTAACATTAGGATAAAACGTCTAAATATGATATATTGATTGCCGTCAGATGCTGAGCCGACAGGACGCTTTATTTATCTCCCCACCATCAGACTCTCCATCGCTCATGGCATTTAGTGCTTCTTATACCTCTTCAGCATTCATAAATCGCCTTCTTTTACTCATTTTGTCTATATTTATGAAACTGATAACCGCTAATTCAGTGAGTGAAAGGCGTTGCCTAGCAATGTACTATGTTAAAACATAAGTGGCACGAAAATGACAGCGTGAACATACAGGCATTATATAGCGGGTAAATTTGACCCGCGCTGGCGCTTAGAGGTATAAATGCCCCGTTTTTTGATCTGGTTTTATCTAAACAGTTTTTAACAACAGGGGATTGTAAACCACACAATTTTAGTAAAAGTCAGTGACCGGGAGACTTGAATGCTTTATTAAAAATATTTTATGTACGTTTTAAAAACAGCCACGGGTAAAATTTAATTAATTTAATTAATATTTTTATTCAGCTAGGATGCTTTAAAAATTGATCAAAAGTGACAATAAGACTTTGTAATGTTAAAAATGATTTCTACTGTAATTAAATGCTGTTCTTTTAAACTCTCTATTCAATGAATAATGAAAAACAAATATCACGGTTTCTGCAAAAATACTAAGCAGCACAATTGTTTTCAACAATAAGAAGAAATGTTTCTTGAGCACCAAATTAATAATTAAAATGATTTCTGAGGGATCATCATATGACACTAAAACTTGAGTAATGGCTGCTAAAAATGCTTTGTCATCACAGAACTAAATTATATTTGAAATTAAAATATTAAAATATTGAAATAGACAAGAGTTGTTACACTATAATTAGGGATGGGTACCGAAACCCGGTATTTAATCGGTCCCGGGGCTAAATTATGAAAGACCGGAGTATCGATAAGCTTTGATGTTAACGGTTCTGCTATCGGTACTGGAGAAATTAATAAAACACACATACATTTATTATTGCTATATATACATTATCTTGCAAATTCTATCTCACCAGAGTCGCCAGCTGTTTTTCAAACATTTGTCTATGATGCATTTTTGCTATTCGCAATTCATCGCGCCTACGCGGAGGAGCTTCAGCACGCGCAACATCAAAGCCATTGTTTAATTATGATAGAAGAGAGAACTAAACATTCAAACATCTGCTTACACTTTAGGCCTGTGGCTGTTTTATTAAGCTACTTTTATTTTTTTATTTCGATTTTGGCTTCTAAGGATTATACAAAAGAAGACATGAGGTAAAGCTATTAAAAACTAGCTGCGTTTCGTATTGCGCAACTTCTTTCCCTTCACAGCGGTGCGCATTCGTTCCTCCCTAAAACCCAAACTTAAC
>NW_015540952.1:441845-444787 GCF_001515605.1 Sinocyclocheilus anshuiensis
GGGATGGGTACCGAAACCCGGTATTTAATCGGTCCCGGGGCTAAATTATGAAAGACCGGAGTATCGATAAGCTCTGACGTTAACGGTTCTGCTATCGGTACTGGAGAAATTAATAAAACACACATTTATTATTGCTATATATACACATTATCTTACAAATTCTATCTCACCAGAGTCGCCAGCTGTTTTTCAAACATTTGTCTATGATGCATTTTTGCTATTCGCAATTCATCGCGCCTACGCGGAGGAGCTTCAGCACGCGCAACATCAAAGCCATTGTTTAATTATGATAGAAGAGAGAACTAAACATTCAAACATCTGCTTACACTTTATGCCTGTGGCTGTTTTATTAAGCTAATTAAATTTTATATAAATTTTTTTTATTTTGATTTTGACTTCTAAGGATTATACAAAAGAAGACATGAGGTAAAGCTATTAAAAACTAGCTGCGTTTCGTATTGTGCAACTTCTTTCCCTTCACAGCGGTGCGCATTCGTTCCTCCCTAAAGCCCAAACTTAACGTCAGAATCAGCTCAATCGGTGATTGTTGTAAGATGCCGTCTTTACTGTTGCTAAATTGACCGTTAAAACCTTAACAATACCCATCCCTAACTATAATAATATTTAACCATATTATTTTATGATAGTGAAAAAGCTAGTGAAAAGTTTGGACACACTTGACTGAATTAATATTTCTCATGATCTCATAAAACTTCTTATTTAAAGACTTACGGTTAAATGTTTCAAACTAGGACTGTGTCTATGCACAAATTTCTTTACAAAACTTCTTTAAAACTAGTTGGCAGAGCTGTAGTCTAGGCAAAGGGTGACTACTTTGAAGAAGCTAAAATATAAGATCACTTTTATTTTGCTTGACATTTTTGGCCACTACAGAATTATCAAACTCTCATTTGTGTCATTTCATAGTTCTGATGACTTTACTACTATTCTAAGATGTGGAAAATATTAATAAAGAATGAGTATGTGGATCCAAACTTCTGACTGTTAGTGTAAATATGAGCAGACACAAACCTTCCCCTTCTGCTGGTACTTCTGCAGTTCCTCCAGCACAAAGTCCACCTGCTTTACTGTGGTAAGGGAGGCGATGTTTCCCTCCAGGTTCTTGCAGTAGTGCTGAGCATTGTCATAGCTCTCCCTGCTGGAGTTGATCTGCAGACAGGCCTCCCCAACATTGCTCCAGCCGTCTCCACACAGCTGGGCTACAGAGAGGTCATAAGATGACTTAATTAGAGGAATTAGGAGCTTTTTCTCAAGACTCATATTTTTTCCATTTCTCGTTTGATCTCTGTTCTTCAGAGACAGCAGGAGAGCTCTTAACATAATGAAAATTACTCTTTAGAACCAAGTGATGCTCTTAAAGGGCCAATAGCTAATTCAAGCAAAGTGGCCAGTTAAAGACATTTCCACAGTGGAAAATGCCAAGCACAATCAGACTGAATCATTTAGAAAATTTACAATTTACAAAGAAGACAAAAGGTGTTGTGAATCTCAGATTTAAATAGAGCACAGACACCTACAAATTCATGTACAAAACAAATTAAATAAGCTCTTTAGTTAAATTACAAAACAGATATAGTGGAAGGAAGAGCTTCTGGCGAACACAGGCTCTGATTAAAAAACGAGTGACCTTCCCGTCTAGACAACATTTTAAGGTAACATAGGCACACTCCCTTCACAAAGGCTGCTCCAAAAGGTGAGATAGCTTCTTTTGGCCAATATATAAACCCAGAATGCACTACAGCAAGCTCATTGAATAAAATCTAATCTAAAGTGGCAGATGCATTCAGAGTGTATTCAAACCACTTTTTTTTTTACCCAATACACATGTGCTATGTTAATATCTCTCCTATCATCCTCTGCTGTTCTTACCAGGAAGGGTGTGGCATTCCTGCTGTTGAGGATCCCACTGGCAGCTGAGGTTGAGGGAGCAGCTCTTGCAGTTGGCCATTTTACTGCAAATCTGCTCATTTCTGATTGGACATTTGGTGAAATTCTTCACAGTCTAGTTTTTTTTTTTAAAAGTCAAAAGAGATATCAACAAACACAGGAATACTAGTGCATAGAATTGTGAGGTGTAACACTGGTGCCCTCTGCAGGCCAACTTACAGCACTACAGTTACTGAGAGCTGAGATGCACTTCTTGCTGTCACACCACTGACATCCATTAGTGTTGGCGGTACAGCTGGTGCAGTCTGAGAAACGGTAACATCTCTCATCCACCGTGGCTAGAGCAGAGACAGATCGAAAAAGAGACAAAGTAGAAACGTAAGGCAGAGATGAAGAGCAAAAAAGTCTAGTCCAAAGAAGAATGACACTCCTAAGTATTAATATCCAACAGTTGTGAGACATACATTAATCTAGAGAGACATCTAAGCTCTTCCACAGCCAACTCTCATATCAGACCTTTAACCAAAGTAGAAGAGAAACATTTAGCACTTCAAACATCTTCCATTCCCTATTTACTTCTAATCGCAAGACTTCAAACAGTGTGACTTATGTAAAGAATCAAAGAGGCCTCTGTTCTTCGTCTTTCTTTTGACAATCCTTTATTCAATAATAACGAGTGTCTCCATGTCCTTACTTCACTACAGAAACATTTGTTTCCCCCTCTCTACTCTTTCACTCACACCACAGCAACATTTCTTGCACAGCTGCTGAATCTATGGCAAATCTATCAGTTTGAATCATTCTATTGAATTATGTCATCAGAAGCAGTTATTGAACACTCACTTACTAAAAGGATCATTATATGACAAGATGTAGTTAAATAAGTGCATTCACAAGAATTTAAATGTAAACAAAATACATGTGTGTGTGAGTGTATGTATATATATATATATATATATATATATATATATATTCAAAAAGTGATTTTATCCAGCAGCGAAAACTGAATTTCAGTGATTCCTGATTTTGTTTTT
>NW_015540952.1:444955-445311 GCF_001515605.1 Sinocyclocheilus anshuiensis
ACACACACACACACACACACACACACACACACATCCCCTCTCTAGATTTGAATGTTTATGATATTAAATTTATAGATTGTTTGTTTTTAATTAATATTTATTTAAATACTTATTTACAAATAAAAGTACTAAAAAAATACCAAACACTTTTTACAAAAAACTTTCACCAACCTGAAGATAAAACAGTCCTTACTTCATTTTGACTTTAATCAGTGAATGATTCAAATCAAGCCATTTTGACTGATTGATTAAATTAACCGGATCATAAGAGTAATATGATCATGAATAGTACATAGTCTTTTTTATTTCATACCATTTAAAGGGGTCATATGATGCGATTTAAATTTTTCCTTTCT
>NW_015540952.1:445321-449888 GCF_001515605.1 Sinocyclocheilus anshuiensis
CGCATAAACACATTTCATTACACCAAATACACAAAATAATGTTCTTTTTAGCAACATCATATGACCCCTTTAATTCAGACTGCAGGCTCTCTCTGTCTTTTTTTTTTGTTTTAATTCAATATATTTTTTTTTTTTGCTGTGGCACTTGAGATTCAACAGCGGCAAACAGCACTGCAGAATACACTGAAACACTCACGCACCATAAACAAGGCCATCGCTGCCAGGGATTATCCCAGCATGCATCTCTCAGGCATGAGAGACCTCAGGTTTGAATTTCAAATCAAACAAAATGAAGCCAAATATTCCATTGGCTGGAGGTCCACACACACACTCTCAAAGACTACATTTTGGCTGGTTTTGTGTGATCGGTTGTGTTCTGACAGGTGGCAAAAGATCAAACAGACTGGCAGTCCTGCAGAGCAAAGAAGGGCTGTGGCAAACTGTCCACTGTGTCTGCTTCAGACAGCTTGTGCCCCCTCCATTACTCTCTCATTAACACAGCCAGTGCACAATGTTGCAGACAAACCTGAGGGCTCAGATCGGTACACACAAGAACAACTGATTTCTTGGCTTGGGCACGGTGGTAAATGTTTTAGCTGAGGGTGGCAGGGGAGTCTTTAAGCCTCTTCCAGATACCTACCAGCTTTGGCAGGGCAGAATGGAGCAGGTGTAGCTCTGTTAGTGAAGCTGGGCTCCCAGGACACGCAGCGGCCCCCTTTCCAAACGCAGCGCACACCAGGGCCTGCGGCCTCACAGCGCTCCTGCCCCAGGAAGGCCTCACAGCTGGGTGGCCTGTAGATTAGTACATCATTCAGAAGGACACTGGAGAAACCCCCAAACACATACATGGACCTAGAAGGAGAAGAAGATGAAGACATTTGAATATACAACAATATTTTGTGAGAGCGTGTCAGTGTGTTTATTTAGATTTCTCACCCATTACTGGTTACTGCTGTATGTCCAAAGCGATTCACGTCTCTGTGCAAGTTTGGTTTGGAAAGGACCTTCCACTCATCACACGCTATAAGAAAAAAGGCAAGCAGAAAATAAAACAATTCTGACCAAATTATTTCAATGACTTTTTCTTGTGTACTGTTTCAACCATTTCATTGAAAAAAAAAAACAAGTTTAAGAATGACTTGCTCATGAATCAGACATCACTATGCGACATCTAGCTAAATAAATATTTTACAGCATAGAACAACTGCAAACATGTATTTTCCCTAAGGGAATTTCCATAACTTTTTGGATTGTATTAATTTCTGTGACTTTTTTTCAGAAATTTCTTTAGGCTTTCCATGTGGGAATGATGACAACTGCACACTACCATTTCCAAAGTTTGGGGTCAGTAAGTTTTTTTCAGCAAGGATTCATTAAATTGATAAAAAAAAGTGACAGTAAAGACTTTTACATTGTTACAAAAAAATCTATTTTAAATAAATGCTGTTCTTTTGAACTTTCTATTCATCAAGGAATCCTGACAAAAATCCAGAAAAATATTAAGCAGCACAATTGTTTTCAACATTGATAATACTAATAAACTGAAGACTGCAGTAATGGCTGCTGAAAATTCAGCTTTTCCATCACAGGAATTCATTGCATCTTCAAATATATATTAATAGAAAAAAAAGTAATATTTCACAATATTATTTTTACTGTATTTTTCAAATAAATGCAGCCTTGGTGAGCATAAGAAATGTCTTTCAAAAACATTTTTAAAAATCTTACCGGCCTCAAAACTTTTTAATGGCAGTGTATGTCAAACGTGCAGTAAAGTACCACCACAAACCAATGTCATAGGCGAGGAAATCAGCAGAGAAGCACTTGGCTCCATTGCTAAGAGAGGTGTCATTATGGGTATTTCCTCCAAAGATGAGCAGCGTTCCTCCCAGCAGCACAGACGAATGCAGGTAACGTGGGTAACCACTTTCCCTAAGAATCGTCCTGCAACACACAAAAAACATCAAACTGTTGCACCAAAAATGAAACTAAGTGTTCCTCTAAAACTGACAAATTTACAACATTTTTTGTTTTTTTGAATAAGTATGTGCGCTCTTACCATGTGCGGGACTGAACCTCATAGCGGTAAAGATCATCCACCAGGCCGTATTTGTTTGCTGGAAGAGATTTGTAGCCCCCGTGAACGTACACGTTCTTGCTGCTGCTGTCGTACACGCTGCTGTGGCCGTACCCACCCTGAGCGATCGCTCCTCTGGTCTCTGGCACCAGCCATGTGTTTGTTCCTGTACACACAAATAAAATTATTTACTTTCAAATTAAAAAGTGCACCTTTAAGTTTAATATTTTCTTTAAATATAAAACCTGCTTTGCCTCTCCATAACCAGTCTGTGAGAATTTGACATGATTAAGCGTATTTCAGTATAATGAGTGGAATAACAATGAGTTACCTCATCCCAATGAGATCTGGTTTGTGGTATGAGTTCACAACACTTGTAAGATCACTTGAGAACATAAAGATTATGCCCTGATCCAGGAGTTTAACAGGATTAAAAAAGGTACATATTATCCAAAAGCTTCAGAGATAAAGAGCCTGTGGATACATTATTTGCTCACAGCTCTTTGCAAAGAACCACAGCTTCATCTACTGGACCAAAAATCAAATGTGTTTCAACATGCAGATGCAGACTCCTGCAGATCTACTTGTTTTACAGTTGTTCTCAAAATGTGTCTCTATGTGACCCTGGAGCACAAAACCGGTCTTAAGTAGCACAGGTATATTTGTAGCAATAGCCAACAATACATTGTATGGGTCAAAATTATAGATTTTTCTTTTATGCCAAAAATCATTAGGATATTACAGTTTTTCTCAATTGCTTTGGCTCAGTTCTCGAATGAAACTTTTTTTTCCCGAAACAATAAGTTCAGATCTCTGAACAATTAGCTTCTTGTTCACATCAGATTGGAATTTCTTATTGATTTGAGCAAATTGCAAATGCTTTGGCACATGTGTGCAAACAGTAAGTACAATTGTCTGCAGTTTGCACAACAACTAATTGCATATGGCTTGTTTCGCAAAATTTAAATTCTGTCAGCATTTCCACCATAGAGGAGAGAAGGCGCGAGGACACTGCCCACGGCCCCGGGGGTAAGCGGCAAAGTGGAGAAAAACTGTAAGTAAAGATCATGTTCCATAAACATATTTTGTAAATTTCCCACCATAAATATATCAAAACTTAATTTTTGATTAGTAATATGCATTGCTAAGGACTTCATTTGGACATCTTTAAAGGCGATTTTCTCCATATTAAGTTTTTATTTTTTTGCACCCTCAGATTCCAGATCTTCAAATAGTTGTATCTCAGTCAAATATTGTTCTATCCTAACAAATCATACATCAATGGAAAGCTTATTTATTCAGCATTCATGTGATGTATAAATCTCTATTTTAAAAAATTGACCCTTATGACTGGTTTTGTGGTCCAGGGTCACATATTGTCTTTAAATAACAACAAAATGTACAACCAGTGTTATTATTGTTAACAAAAATTATTAAAACATTTTATTAAATTTTTATTTAACTATTTTTTACATTTGTAACTATTAAAAAGTTTTTTATTGAAATAAAGCAGTAATGAAATATAAATATTCAATGGAAATAAAAAAATTTAAATGTTGCTTGGAAACTGAAATAAGTTTAATTTGAAGTACTAAAATTACTAAAACCAAAATAAAAATTAAAAGAAAGCGAAATATAAAAAAATTAAAAAAAATCTAAAACTAATACAAATAACAAAAACAAAATTATAAAAAATTAAAATGAAAGCTATAATACTAAAATACATTCTACAACTTTTTTGGGTACTTGCAGCACTTTTCAATCCCAATCAAATACACTACTCAGTCACTCACTGATGTTGTACTCCTGAACATTGCTGATGTAGCTGTAGATGGAGGAGTAGCCGAAGATGACAACCATCACCACATCACCGTTATCCAGCTCTACTAAATGGGCGGAGTGGCCTTCCACAGCGTAGATCTGGCCGTGGGCTGGCACACTGGGGGTCTTCTGCGACCATGTCATTTTGGGTATGTTAAACACCCACAGTTCATCTGTTACGTTACTGGCACCCATCTCCAACTTGCCTCCAAACATGTAGATGTCATTCTAAAAGATACAAAAACAATTTAATATCATGTTTCTTAAAAGTTTAATTTAATAGCATGTTTCAAAAAAGTACTGGTCAATATTCTAGACTGAGGTTTGCCAAAATCAACGTGCTAATGCATGTGATTAAGGGCCAGATTTACTAAACAAGGCAAATTAGCGTGAGAGCGCAATACTATAAAACCACAGATGGGAGTGGAATGTTCTGCAGTTGATCTACTGACAATGTACACATTAAAGAACACTGACACAGCTAGATCATTTCTAAAATTATGCAACGCAATCTACCAGAAATGAGCGTATGGTTGCAAACAAATAATTCAAATAAAATAAAGATAATAAGGTGCGTGCAATCTACTAAAAACACAGGGGCAAAATGGGTTAAGACCACTGAGATATATATATATATATATATATATATATATATACTATATATATATA
>NW_015540952.1:450390-452415 GCF_001515605.1 Sinocyclocheilus anshuiensis
CTCTGTAGAAGGTGTACATGATGGGGGCCTATATATATATATATATATATATATATATATATACTATATATATATACGTTCTCTATTATAGATCAGTGGTTAAAGCCTTTTTACACACTGCACGATGTTCGACTGTCCCAGACGAAAGATTGGCATCGTGAAACAACGATGGCGATTTCTGTGATCGTGGCTCCTAAACGGTGGTCCTATGTCGTACAGTGAGAGAGGTTCAAAGATGGCCGTTGTCACAGTCTTGCGACTAAAGATAGCCTACGATCATTTTCCGACAGTGTCAGAAATTCAGCATGATCATCGCACAGTGTATTTGCTGCTATGACACACGTGTACTGACCAGCCAATAAAAATACGACATGAAATCAACGCGACATGGCGCTAAAACATAAAACTGCTTCCCTCAAGCTCTTATCCCTTCTTCTTTCGCCGCTTCCACTTTTTTTCAGCACACATAAAAACTTGAACTTTCAAAGTGATTCATCATGCTCTTTTTGTTTATCACTAGTGCATGCTGATGACGTTTTACTCTTCTATAGTAATGTGCATTGTAGCCTACGAGTTAATAGGTGTCATCATCGTACAGTCTGCATGCATGTCGTACCCAAGTTTATCAGATCCATGTCGCATGTTAGTAAATCTGGCCCTACTGTTCAAAAGTCTGGGGTCAGGAAGATTTTTTATTTTTATTTTTTTTTACATTTAATTCGTGTGCTGTTCTGACATGCGTTTTTTCTGAGCATGTGCACCTGAAGCACGCACACACTAACACTAAAACATCTCTACAGATGATTGCATACATAAACTGTGGAGTTTTTTTACTTTAATTATTGCAGAGAAGACAGTAGAATAAGTGTTGTTGCAGGATACTATTGCTCGGATAATCAAAGCAGATCTTTGTATCTGCATACACAGACCAAAAGCTAGAACATGTAATCAGCTAAATAGCCTTGTTCACTCATTCTGACACTGATTACAGCTATTTAGCTTAAAGATAAATAAAAAATATTCTTGCTAAATTTTTTTACAACATTTCAACTGTGATGTTACCCGATCTAGTGCCCAGGAGTGTCCGTATCTCGGCAGGGGTCCGCTACTGATGGGCACAGTGTTCCAGATGCCACTTTCCAAATTATAACTGCAAAGAAAAAAAAAAGTTGATATCCTAACACAATTCACTGTTCATTTCCATAGCTAAAGTGGAAAAAACATTGTTCAGACTTCAAGATGGCTTCAGAATTACACAAATTATCCAATATTCCTGTAATTAGTACTTTCTCCAAGCCACATTTCGAGTTTTGACTGAAATGTCAAATCCACAATGTCGGAATTGCTCACTATACAAAGAGTTCCCTCAGAGAACATTTAGACTCACAGTTTCTACCCTCAAACTGTCAAATTAATCTAACTCTACTCCTACCACAGCTCACACGGATTTATTATTAGTATTATTATTATTCCTTACTGTTATTCAGCAAGGATGAATTCAATTAAAATGACAGTAAAAAAAATAATTATAATGTAACAAAGATTTCTTGCTGTTTTTTTAAACTTGCTCTTCATCAAAGAATCCTGAAGAAAATCATGCTTTCGATCATGGTTTTATCATCTACATATTATAATGATTTCTGAAGGATCATGTGACACTAACGACTGGAGTAATGATGCTGAAAATTCAGCTTCACAATCACAGGAATAAATTATGCTAATATTTATTAATGTATATGCAATTGTTGTTAATAATAATAATAATAATATAACACCTGAGTGACATGCTACTTTCTCTATTTTATCCAATCAATGAGCAAAAGATTTGATTTTAATTAAAGAAGAAAAAAGAGTCTATGAAATACTGCACTGCCATAGTGAGCCTGTAACAGATCGGCCAGGCTCCACCACCACCCAATCACAACGATCCCTCTCACCTGAGTTCTGAGCACCAGCACCTGTCACTAATCAAGCACCTCATTAACCAGCCTGCATAAAAGCACACACCTCAGACACCCTCATTGT
>NW_015540952.1:452714-457014 GCF_001515605.1 Sinocyclocheilus anshuiensis
ATTGGCACACATGCAAATATGCCTTTTTGGTTATGCTGTACACAGATCTCTGAATTATCACTTACTTTAGAACCATCTGAAAGTTGCTGTAGTTAAAGGTGTAGCCACCAACAACCCACATGACCTTTTCCTGTACCACCGCCTTATGGGATGCTCTTCCCAGCGATGCTCCAAAAGGCTTCACTGTGGGCATGATCCAGTAAGACTCTGTGGAGGGCACTGTTAGTGAGCAGTCTGGACCTGAGAGAGAGAGAGAGAGAGAGAGAGAGAGAGAGAGAGAGAGAGAGAAAGGGGTAAATCTCTTGTACAATAGTCTAAGGCAGGGGCTCCCAACCATTTTTGTTTGACATAAAATATTTAGTTGAGATACCCCCTGAGATTTTTGAGTTAATATTTCTATAATTTAACAACATATTCGTATGTTTATGATGGTTCACTAATATTGATTAATGGTCACATGACATACAAGCAGATAAAATGGAATGTTTTGTTTTAACTTTGTAGCTGGATTTTAAAGTGGACTCACACTCTCTGTCTGCATTAAATTTACACTGGTGTATAAAACTGAATGATCATAAAAAAATAATATCAATATCAATATCAATAAAAACATGAATAAAATGCACAATGTACAGTACAGTACCTATGAAATAAAAATGAATATTTGATTAAAGTAATTTTATTTTACATTACACGCTACAACAATAATGTTCATGTCTTAAATGCGTTACTTTCAAACTGACAAACTCTAACATTTCAAATCCTTTCTTTTTTGTGATGAACCTGCTATTAGTTTATGCAATGCTGGAAATTATGCAAATCTGTAAATAAAGTACACTGGAGGCCAAAAGTCTGGAATAATTAAGATTTTTTTAATGTTTCTGAAAGAACATGTTCACCAAGGCTGCAATTATTTGCACAATACACAGTAAAAGACATAATACTGTGAAATAATATTACAATTTAAAATAACTGTTTTCTACTGGAATATATTTTCAAATGTTCCTCTGATGGCATTACTGAATTTTCAGTTATCAGTGTCACATGATTCTACAGAAATCATACTAATATGTTTACAATATTACTGTTTTTACTGTATTTTTGATAAAGTAAATGCAGCCTCGGTGAACATGAGAGACTTCTTTCAAAAATATTTAAAATTCGTAATTATTCCAAACTTTTGTCCGACAGTGTAAACCCCTTAAAACCCTGATCTAAGGTAACATCCGTCTCATTATATTTTACTATTTATGAACAGATCACTTAAACAGGGTGGTTCTGACAGCTTCTTACAGTCATTACTATGACCAATCACACTTTTCTTCCTGTGTCTCCTCACATGAGGGTTAGTGAGAAGCTGGCCAGAAAGACTCATTAAATTAACCTCAAGACACCCTGATGTCAATCCTCCATCAGGCTTAATTGTGCTTTGATGCTTTATGACACTGTGGCAGTGTCTGATGAGGATGCTGCAGTGATGCAGAGGAGACAGATGCACTATTAGAGAATCAACACCAGGGGGACACAACCCACATGACAACAAATCAACCTGAGACACAATGCTCTGCTGGAAACACGAAACTCGAAAGGTCTCTGATTTTCACAGCATCCTGTAAAATACAGGAAAGAGGAGGAAACGAAAGCGGCAGTGAATAGTACCTTGCCAGCTGTCATTGCACACACAGAGCTTTTCCCCGGTGAGGTCGCAGTAGCCGTGATCGGGGCTGCCACAGTTGTTCCTGCAGTATGGGATGTCACAGGCCTCACCCTTCCAGTACTTATCGCATTCACAATATACACGGCTCGCTATCGAGTTCCCCGAGGTGCACTTCCCGTGGCCAGAGCAGTTATTTGGGCATGAGTTGATTCTGTCGAGGGAGAGATCAAGAAAAAGGTTGTAAAAAGAAAACAAGGGGAACTTTCTACAGAGAAGCCTGAAATGGGGGAGGGTATAATGAACAGGACTAAGCCATGCAATAATAAAATAAAACATGCACAGAGGAGATAAAATTGAGACCTCTTTGTGATTACATGTTGTATTAACACCTGGCCGAACCAGCAGGCTTTTTTCATTGAAAATAGTGCTGATGCTAAGTGTCATTAACTCACGAGTAGAAGATTTCAAATCCTGTCAGGTTGTAGGCAGCATCGCTAAAAAAGTGCAGAAGTGCGTAGCCTGAGTTGGTCTCCACTTCAGGGACAGTCTCGTTCCCTTTCACTTCAGGGACAATGAGACCACTGTGGGACAATTACAGAAAAAAAAGCTTGTTAGCAAATGATCTCTTGTTCTTCCATTTGTCATGCAGCAAACTGAAATTTTCCTGTGTGACTCCAGGACAAAGGTTTTTCAAACTGGGATCAGAGGGCCACAAGGGAGAGTTAAGGGTCCACGGAAAAATTAAAAAAAAGTAAACAATTTTACCAAATCTATTTTTAGGTTCACATGTTGACTCAAAATATTTATTAAATATGTTTAATGCAATAATTTATTTGATATTTATCATAAAAATGCATTACAAATCAATCTGAAAATACATTTATCTTTAGGTTTATTTACTACTGTTCAAAAGTTTGGAGTCGGTAAGAGTTATGTTTTTGAAAGATAGGTTTTTGCAGTCTACACTGCACAAAAATACAGTAAAAACAGTAATCATGTTAAATATTACAATTGAAGTATTTCTATTTGAATATATTTTAAAATGTAATTTATTCCTTCAATGTCAAAGTTGAATTTTCAGCAGCCATTACTCGCATGATTCTTCAGAAATCATTCTAATAGGCTGATTTGGTACCAGAGTAGCATTTCTTATTACTATCAATGTTAAACTATTGTTCTCAATGTTAAATATTTTGTGGAAAATTTTTTTTTAAGTTTTTCTATGATAAACAGAATGGCGTTTATTGGAAACATAAATCTTTTGCAACATTATAAATGTCTTTACTATCACTTTTAATTAATTTAATGCATCTTTGCTGAATAACGGTACATCTAACATTGACAGTAGAGGTCGACCGATATGGGTTTTTCACTGGCCGATGCTGATATTTAGAAATCAGGGCAGCCGATATATGATGGCGATTTTTTTTTTTTTGGCCGATATGTTTGACCGATTTTCTTTTTTTTTCCCATTCATCTCATAAAAGTGAGTTTGAGCAAATAATTATTGCAGGGTACAAGATAGTAATGGTAGTAGTAGCCCAATTTAGAGTAATAATACATGGCTCAAAACTTAAGCACCTGCTCAAAACAGTTCTGAAGGATGCTTTTTATTTATGTTTGCTGACAGACACCAGTGTTTCCCACAGACTGCAAATTAATTCTCTGCCAGCAGGAGGCGCTTTGGGAGCTGGAGATAAAGCGGTTTCCCCGGTGAAGGCTGTAATCAAATAAGCGCTGCTCACAAACATAGTTGCCAAGTCCGCGTATTATACGCGACTTTGGGCTTCGTTTTTTGTAAAGTTGCGAAAAAAAATTTTTTCGGGTCACGGGTTGAGGTTTTTTGGGCTTATTTTAAAAAATATGGTTGCTTGTTAGGGGAATCTGACAAGCAACTTCGTTTCTTTATTTATGTTCGCCGTAGTCTCCAATGCATTGGTTGACACTCTGTCTGCTCACAGTTAATTGCCAACCAGTGCAATAATATAAGTGCTGCAGCTTAATTTGCCAAATGTTCGAGAAGGGTATAACTGCAGCCTGGTGATCTCCAAATGGGGAGCGGGAACTCCAAAACGGGGTGGGAGCTCCAAAATAGGGCGTGGCTTCCTCCCATTGACAGACAGGCACATGACAATGATGATTTTTTCCCCCAATCCACTTCAGTGCAAACTCCACCCCACAGCTGATTCTAAAGATTTTATTGGTTGTGTCAATTAAAGTGTTGATTTCCTACACTATGCTACAAAAATGCTAACCCCTAAACCTACCCCACACCTGACCCTAACCTTAACCAGTGAAATTGACTGCACGGCGGGATTGGCGCTAAATAGCTTGGTAAAGAAATATGCAGTTCAGGAGATAAACAGTTAATAGGATTATGCGATATGAGATCGTACCGTAACTCCCCAACCGGACCTTACTGGACAATGGCACCTTTTTAGTTACACCCAGCGTCACTACCCCCTCCTACCCTACGAATTTCGAGCCCCGGGACACCCCCCGTTGCTTAGAACAAAGCGATAGAGTAAAATATTTCCCTGCGCTGTGCTGTGCTGAGACGGCTCGTGGGTAATTCGCGTTTATATCATTAAGCAGAGGTTCAAACTCCAGTCCGAACACCACTGGCCACGAGCTTTGGGCTCT
>NW_015540952.1:457295-457714 GCF_001515605.1 Sinocyclocheilus anshuiensis
TCCTATACTAATACTAAAACTATATAGCCTATACATTTGGTTCGAATAGCCTATATTTTAGTAGGCTATAAATATGTGGCTATGTATGTTACAGTTCCCCTTTGAAGCTCTTGTGTTTTTCTCCTTTTCCATCTCTCCAATCCTATTCTACTCACAGGTGATTGGAGATGAGTTTTTTGTTCTCACTTTGATGCAGTTTGCTGATTTTTGTAAAATAACATATCTGTTTTTGCTTTTCAGATAAAAGAGTGGTTTCAGTTTAATATGTTGCAGGTTCATTTATTGGTAATAAATAATTGATAATAAAAAATACTGATGATAATAAATCATCAAAAAAAATATTGGGCTTGTTTTGGGCTTGTTTTTTAAGCTGCGGTTGCTTATTTATCTTGCGAGAGTTGGCAACAGTGCAAGTAAGT
>NW_015540952.1:457813-459083 GCF_001515605.1 Sinocyclocheilus anshuiensis
GCTCATTTTATTCAACGAAGTATAAGCCTTTTGGAAAATCTATTTGTGGCGGTCAGTTTTGATATTGTGATGAGCCGCCACAAATAACTCAATGTATAGGAAACACTGGACACTGCTATAAGTCAAATGGCCATAGTGATAACAAAAATAAAAGATTTCACACATATTGCACTGCCTGCTGCTCATAACTGGTTAAGAGTGCGCTGGCCACGAGCGAATATATGACATTGTGGAGGCTATTGTCGGACCCACAGACACATTTCATGAGGAAAGTTAACGTGCACGTTATAATCAGCCCAGAAGTTTCGTCTGAATTGAACGTGTTTCTACTTTCACATGCAAATGACTTGTTGCACTTATGAATATGATAACTTTCCGGCATCAATTCTAGTAGGGTAAAACGTAATCCCGCTTTCGAAACGGTCTGTTTT
Organism: Sinocyclocheilus anshuiensis; assembly: GCF_001515605.1. Lineage (NCBI taxonomy): Eukaryota > Metazoa > Chordata > Actinopteri > Cypriniformes > Cyprinidae > Sinocyclocheilus > Sinocyclocheilus anshuiensis. The sequence goes on from NW_015540952.1 coordinate 458,245, forward strand.
GCCCTGCCATTAGCGGAGGCTGTGTGTGAACAAGCCGCGGCTGCTGCAGCCTGCAGAGCATGAGCTGCTCCGTCTCACGCAGCCAGAGGGAGCTCCGCAACAACGCTTAGCTGCCAGCCAGTGCGCCTGCCTAATTTGCAGCACAATCGGCCGATGCGGATTCATTAAAAAATGCCAAAAATCGGCCGATTAATCGGCCGGCCAACAATCGGTCGACCTCTAATTGACAGCGTACAGAAAACCAGACACACTGTCAAATGAATACAAAATAAACATTTCCAGATAACATTTTAAATATTGGCTTTTGCATTAGTTCAGTGTCAATAAAAAATTATATTATTTACAGTATTTTTAAAACAACCTTTGATATCACAATTAATATTTCTATTACACAGTATAAATGGGTCTTTATGCCTGAAATTAAATACATTTTTATTTTAGGAAATAGTCCCTTAAAGGGAATCATCATACTTGTGGGGGTGTTTGGCATCGGAAAGTTCAAAATAGGGATGCGCCGATCCGATATTCATATCGGGTATCGGCTCCGATAGTGCCATTTTTCTCGGATCGGGTATCGGTCAGAGAGGGTCGATCCAAATCCGAGATTTTTTTTGTGTGTGAATTATTCTGTGTTACTTCTGAAGCCATACGATAGCTTAATGTGAGCTATTAAAGTTCACACAAACTCTTTTCTCCGCTGTGGCTGTCAGTCATTCGTTCAGCCTTTAAACCCTGGTCGCGTTCGGTTACAGCAGTCAGCTCGGTAAAGCTCTCTCCAAGTTCATTCTGTGTTCCCATTATACTTGATTTGTAAATACATGTCTATGATTTTGCAAAAA
>NW_015540952.1:460314-460518 GCF_001515605.1 Sinocyclocheilus anshuiensis
TGTGCACTGATTTTTCTAGAATAACTTTTGCTGCCGAATTATCCACTAACCTAGTTTATGATAAATTTTTGTCATACATTATAAATATGCATAGACCTATATTTTTTCATATTTATTGTTTATTTTACTTTTCTTTATAATGAAGTAGTCTGTATCTAGTAGATTGTGAAAGAATGATTATCAGTTCCACACACAGAGATATAT
>NW_015540952.1:460560-470567 GCF_001515605.1 Sinocyclocheilus anshuiensis
ATCGGCCAATACCGAACCCTAGGTATCGGAATCGGTATCGGAGGCGAAAAAGGCGGATCGGAGCATCCCTAGTTCAAAACCCCCATTCTTCTTTTAGAAAACACACTCACCTGAAGACGGCTACTAAGGGAGCATAAATTGAGTCTCCGTCATAGACGTACATGTGGTCCCAGCTACATTCGGTCGCAAAATGGTTAAATCGTAACCTCAGGACTGTGTTTGGGCTGCAAAACAAAGGTGATGACATAATGCTTAAGAATGTGTTGCTGGCTGCATAATCCATTATGAGAACATATTACAGCAGATGCATTTCTGCCAAGTCTGAAGGGTGCAAGGCGGAATGTGCTCCTCCAAGCCTTTTCTGGTAACCCAACACAGAAGAAAACACCCTTGTAAGGGCTGCTAAAATGTATTTAAAAAGGGCTTATGCAAGAGGGAAGTGTGGGCACAACAAAACTTTGATGAGAAAGAGAAAAGAGTTCGGAGTAACACTTACTAGCCCTCAATCAGCCAGGTGCACTTGGTTTTGTACTTGTAGTTGATGGGGCCATCTGTTAGGTACCCAGACGGCTCAGTCAACCTGAAAAATAAGATCAGAGTCGCTGTTCAGAGGACCACATCAAACCGAGCCCGAGGGACAAACAGAACAATGCTATGCGTAAAAAAAGATGCAGAAGGTGTTGCAGAGAAGTGCTGTTGCAGTACAAGTAGGCACAACGATGGAGAGGGTTTCTGTGGTTACTTATGGCCATATGGACGCAGGCTTGTGTGGGAGCAGATCCACAATGATTCACTGCTGCAAATGTGCTCATGACACACGCCTAACCAATCAGTTTTCCTCTCCCTCTAGACTGCAACAGAGCCATCGGGCCCATGGAGTGACAGCGCATGAATCCATATTGCATCATCACGGAACACTCAAGGCCTGTCTGTGGCTCGGGCCACATTAACCACACCAAGCAGGCGGTTTGTTTGTAGATGCCAACTTGAAGGGATGCATCCTTATAAACAATGACCTCAATATTCCACAGACACACTTTTAATTGAACACACTATTGCTGCTTGCATAGCCAAACACTCCTCAGGGCTAATTCTTCAAGAAAATCAATCTAAGTGACATTGCTAAGACCTTCTGTCCTGCTGTTCTTGATGAGAACAAAAAGAAGAACTGAGCTGATGTTGCACAAGCATCTTGGAGTGGACCAGAGGAAACAAACGCATCAATATTCGCATGATATCTTAGAATTACTATGATACTAAAAGGAATAGTTTAGAAAATTGTACTCATCTAAGGCTATCCAAGATGTAGATTGGTTTGTTTCTTCATTAGAACAGATTTGGAGAATTTTGGAATTACATCGCTTGCCAACCAATAGATCCTCTGCAGTGAATGGGTGCCGTCAGAATGAGTTAAAACTTGATAAAACTAAACAGTAATTCACAACATGACACAAAAATAGCTTTTTAGCTGTTATTGTTTATTACAAATATACAGCTTTTCACTTCACAAGACATTCATTGATGGACTGGCTTCGTGAGGATTAAGCCCCGTTCACACTAGCAGCGACTTTTGTCACAACATGTCGCCAGGGGCTGGCGATAAGGTTGCTAGTGGGCGTTCTCAATACTGGCTGCCTTGACAGCGAATCAGGTTTCATGCCGCGAAGTACAAACATTTTGGAGGCAAAAGACTAAATATAATCTAAATCTAAATTAAATCCGTACATACAAACAAAAATAAATGAGAAACAGAGCCTACTTTCTTCCATTGCATATGTTTATCTACAGCGCTGAGAGGAGAACGATCACATGAGCTCTACCGTCTTCTTTCCTATTGGCTGTCGCTCCCGAAAATCGCTCTTCATTTGCATAAAGTTGAAGGATTCTGAACTTTGTCGCGTCGCTGGACACGCCCCATCCGGTCGCCAACGGCCGTTGTCGCTCGTGTCACCGGAAATAGCCAGCTCTCCATTGAAATGAATGGGATTGTGTCGCTCAGCTGTTGCGTGTCACTTGTAGTGTGAACGGGGCTTTTCTTGTGGTTTATTGAAATGTTTTTATCAGCTGTTTAAACATTTTGACGGCACCCATTCACTGCAGAGGATCCATTGGTCAGCAAGTGATATAATTTCTCCAAATCTGTTCCGATGAAGAAACAAACTCATCTACATCTACATCGGATCTACATTGGATGGCCTGAGGACAAGTACATTTTCAGCAAATCCTTTAAAGGTAAAGTTTGTATTTTCGGCACAAAACAAAACGGCAAAAATGGCAACTATTGAAATATTCCTGTATACATGGTAATTAGCATATTCAGAATAAAATGAAAAAGACATGACATTCGTTAACTGCTATTGTCTTCTGGAAAAACTGGAGATGCTCGCTTTTGCCATTTATCATGTTGCTTTTTTGTAATTCTGCACAGTAATTGAATCAGCTCATTAATTCTCATTCATGTCCCTGACAACAGCGCACAAGAGAATGTCCTTGAGTAGTATTGTGCTTTTGCCTGTTTATTTATCTTTTCATGTCTTTTAATGTGTGTAATTAAATCTGTCTCTTCCTCACTCTAGAAATGTGTTTCTTGCTAGACTTTTCTCAACTTCCTGTGTCACATCAACAATCTAGCTGCCTAGTACATTTTCTCATCTATCTTGGCTGGTAGTCTAAAAAGCTCATTTTTGCCCTGCAAGCAAATTTTCTTGCGAAAATATTCCAAACAAAGTGAATATTCCAAACAAGGTTTTAAATCACATCAAAATTATGATTAATACAAGCAGGTTTCTAGAATCCATATTTTTGGCTTAATTTGGTTATGTAAATCAGGTCAACACAGTGCCCTCCAAAAGTTTGGAAACATCCTAGGCAAAGTGGATTCTGGACAATGTCAAAATAACTTATTGAAGCAGTTATCATTTGAAGCAATAACCATTTTTCTTAATACTTAATACTCTTAATGATAGAAATATATATACTCTACCATTTAAAAGTTAAATTTTTTTGAAAGATGTCCCTTATGCTCACCAAGGACGCATTATTTTGATCAAATATGCAGTAACATATTATTATAATATATATTTTAAATTCTAATTTATTTTGCTTGAATCCTGAGTGTCACATGATCCTTCAGAAATCAGTCTAATATAAATAATAATAATAATAATAATAATTAAAAACTGTACAACTTTTGAACATTGCTGCACACACATTGTTTGACTGATAATTGAATCAGAACACATTTAGCCTTACTTTAGCTAATTAACTTTAGACAGATTATAAATTTATCTATTACTTTATCTTATTACTTTTTTATTTAATATTTTTAATCATTTGTGTGATCCCTTATCAATGCAACATCAGTACAAAATTATAAAGAGGCTGATATTGTGCAGAATTTTTCTGTGGTGTTTCAAAACCTTTTACAGCAATGACCTGATAATATCCAAATTCTGTAATTAAATAAAACCTACATTCATAAATGACATTCATCTGTGCACCACAAAGCAAAGTGAAAACAGCCTGCAAACAAAAGTCATCTTTGTGGCTGTATTTCTCTTGTAATCATTTCTCTCAGTCTGCATATCATTCCTCACTTGAAGTGAAGAATTTTTTCAAAACAAAATTTCTGACTGACAGCAAACCAAATGCAAACGCTGAAATCCTGGCACTAACATTCTTGTTGTAGGTTAAATCGTAGCCTATTAACAAGCTATTTCTCCACTCTGTGTTCTGTATGTCTATAATCAGACACTGAGATTTTAAGAGCAGTTAAAAACAGTAATCACAGTGCACCACTTCCTGTGCTGGGGAGGACATCTCAGGCTGAATGTTGGCGAGAGGGATGTTTCTCTGTGCAGGCACACACTCAGAGAGGGAACTGTAGGTGAGTCAACAGTTAAAATATTCACAATTTTTTCATGAATCTTTTATAGCCCAGTACCACAGCAAATATCCACCAACAGCCAGGATTAATACCTATCCCAGCGGCTTTGAAGCCACCACCGGACATGGTTCACACAGCCTCGCTCAAAGGCTGGCCTCAGGCATTCAGAAAGAGACGGGAAGGGAGTTACATAAAGATCTGCAGAACAGCCATTGCAATATTACAAAAACAAAGTCTTGTGTGCTGAAGGTAAATGGGGTCTGAAAGGTACAACTCAGCACTGCAGTCAGCCATGCCCAAATGTTGACACTTTGCAAAGTCCAATTATAGTGGGCCTCTTCATCAGCTAACTCAAGCCCCGCTTCCTGCCACGTGAACAGGAGTCCACTAATATCTGTCGATCACTTGCTGAACCTGCTGGTTCTCACAGCCCTTGTCTTCCTGTGGTCAGCGTGTTGCCTCCCACCGCTTGTTTGTTAAGCTGTTGTGTAACAGGAAAACTGTTTGTAGTGCCAGAATGATGTGGAGGCAAGGACACTAGGTTAGGACTGCTGAACAATTCAGGTTTGTTCATTTATTTTAAAAGTTGTGGTATCATCTATCCACTGTACAACCTTTTAAAGGGATAGTACAGCCGGAAATGAAAATTTACTCAACCTCATACAGGTTTGGAAATTTAATTACCTAAAGATCAGAACTGCATGCGCATCATACTAAACAAAATTATAAATATGTCGTTACTCCACCACATTTGACTTAAAGTGCCCCTATAGTGTGTAATAACTGTATGTAAATTTAAACTATCTGCAAAGCTGTGAAGCTGAAAGCGCACGATAAATAAAGTTATTGTCTCCCAAAAGAAAGAATCGACTCTGAACAGCCTAAACGAGTTATCAGTTATTCGAATCCCACTTTATGACGGCTACACGTCAAGGTGTAACACATTTGCATAATGTAGCTTGTTCGTGTGTCCTACACTGTGAAAGTAAATTTGTTTTATTTTCACTTCCGATAGATGAGGCTGCAAAGAATCAGTGGTTAAAATTCACAGCAGTACAACCCCAGTCTTTTTTTGTATTCCTGTCATTTTACTGACGACTGCTTCTCTAATATCGGGGAATTCAATGTGGGATTCACAAAACGCTTGCTCTTGAAAGATGGCTCAGTACCCAGTTTATTTGGACCAGCTTGCTCCACTGAATCAAAGCCTGTAAGTATGATAAATAATAGATGTTTATATTTTCTATCGAGTGTTCAAAATACGGAACTATGGCAATGAGAGCAGAGTAACTCATGGAAAGTAGGGGCTTAGAGAGACTGAATCTTAGAACTGCTTCGAACGAATTGTTTGAGAATCCCTGGAAGGTGAGGTGATATTAAATGCATATTTTGAGAAAACTAAAGTGTTTTTTGACCTTGCATGCATGCAAACCTATTGTAAGAGACTCCAAAAACAATATTAGGAACATTACAATGGCATAATAGGGGCACTTGAAGATTCAATCAAAAACACTGAGCTATATTTAAACTCATAATAAGCAAGCAAGATCAAATGTACAACAGGAAGATCTATTCACAAGGAGTTGAGAAAGTGACGCTACTAACAGCTGTGAAATGTAAACTGCAACACTTTTACTGGCAAAGGGGATTTTAGAGTGGAAGGATTCAAACACTCTTTGTTTTTGTCCAGGAGGTTTGAGTGAAGTGCGATACAGGTAAGGGCGTATCTAGAGCATTTTAAATGGGGGGGGCTGGGGCTAGAGGTCTTCACGGGTCCACTTGGATCCGAAAACCCGAGGTCCGACCCGAGACCCGAGATAATTTAAATTAATTAAAATTAATTTAGATAATTCTCGGGTAATTTAAAATAAACATGCTTTTCCCAAATGGCCCGTATTAGACCCAATTCTTTTAAACTATCCCGAATGCGTATGTTGCTTTCACTTTCGTGTTAAGAGAGGAACACACATAGAAAAGGAGCATACGTTCGTAATCCTTGCACACAGACATCATCTTATAGATATGAGATCCATCAGGAAAATCCACTCGCTTCATTATGCTGCGTGTTCATGCAGGGCTTTTCTTTTTTGTGTGCAGAAGCCTTTCGCCGGAGATCAGGTTGCAGACAACAGCGAATCCATGATTAGGCTATCAATTCATTTTTTTTCAAACTATCACGTTTATTTTTCAAATCCACTGGTCACAATTGAAAGCGGAGCTCAGAAATACCTTGTATCCATCAGGCAGGCACTAATATAAAGTAACCTAATAATAAATTGAATAAATGTTAAATAAATCAAAGTAATGGAGAAGTGGCCAAATCAGTCAACAGGACACTGGGATTTTTCCTCACTGACTGCGGGGCTGCAGGCTGTACACACGTCAATGCCATTTATGTTCGGGCCCAGTCGGGTTCGAAAATAATTGCCGTCGTGTCGGACTCGGGTCTAATTTCATCGGGTCTGTCTCGGGTCAGGTTTTTCTTTAAAAAAAATTTATTTATGCACATCGGGTTCGGGTAAGAAGTGATTCGGGTCGGGTACAGATTTTAGGACCCGAGAAGACCTCTAGCTGGGGCACTGCCTCAAAAGAGGGTGGCCGCAAAATGACCAAAATGATGAGGGGAAAAAAAACAACAACTAATCTATAAAAGAATCTATGGTACACTATTAAGAAGTGCAAACCTGCAAATGTTATCTTAGTGAGCTATCTCTACCTGATCTAACCCTTAAAGTCCACGTGAACCGGAAGTTGCTGCCGACTTTATTTCAGTGTAGTGACGTATTTCCAGCTGAAACGGAATATTGAATAGAGGGCATGGTTTTATTTTTGCGCGCCACCTCTCTGTCTCTCACTCATATCAAACTAACGGTTGGAGGGGTGTGTTTAAGGATGTTCTGCCCAAGCCGTCAAACTGACATCATCAGAGAAGGAATGCCATTCCAGAGCGGAAGCAAATGTTCAGATTTTGATTAAAGATTACCAAGACAAACAATTTTTTTTCAGTGGATTAACGTGCACGGATTAATTGTTCACATCAAGACTAGCAATGTGCGCTAGTAAAGTAAATAAAGTCAATTTTGATTTCATGCAGACTTTAAATTTCATTTTGTCACTGTAAGCTAATGTAGTTTGTTTAGGTTAATATTTTTGGCTTGAATAAAATAAATTAGATGTTACCACATGAGAAATTGTACATATTCAATGAAGAAAAACACTTAAAGGGACTTAAAAGCTTTACTCAAATAAAAACACTTTCATCATCCTCATGATGATACCTAAAGGCTACAACACACACCAGTTTTTGTTCCGTGCTGATTTATACAATCGAATCCTCTCAATATAACATACAGAGTGTATACACAATGTAAATAATAAATTGATTGTGCAGAGAGATTCATTGGTCATAACAGAACTTTGTGAGATCACAATGAACAAAGAGTGACAGCTTTTTAATGATTTTAAAGGGAGCGCTCTTGGCGAGTTTTCTAATCCATTCAAAATGCAGAACTTTTGTTTTTCGGCCACACACACTTTGCAAAGTTTCAGGAATGACATCCACATATTTATGTGGGATTTACTCTTGACATAGCAGTGATTGACAGTGATAACTATAGCAATGGATTGGACAAAACATTTGAAAATGTGCATTAAGACTAGAGCACCCTCACTAATTTCAGAAGAACCCACAGTGATATATTTCTGGAACCGGGCCTGGTTGATACGCTTTTATTGTATAACTATATACAAAAACAAAAAAATGCAAATGCACTAAATAAAATAGGCTAATCTAATAAATGCATATTTACAATAAGCACTTAACTCAAATAAGAATTAAATAATAAAATAAATAACTAGAGAAGGCTGACTATAATCAGCTTCCATTTAGTGGGATAAGCCTACACTTCACCTGAATAAAAAAAGCCCTTCTGGTCTTCAATGATGTAAGGACAAAGTTTTAGCGTGCATACGCAATATCTGAGCGAGAGCAGAGCCGATTCATAAGAGAACACTGTTTGTTTGTTTTTTTAAGCGCATGTCCAGTTTTGTGTGAGAGCAAAGGAAATCTGCTTGCGAGTGGAGAGATTTGTGTGTTACATTACTGCGCTCTCAACATTTGTCATTGATAACTCTATAGAAACAGTCTAAAATTAAGTATATAGAAGAGAGGAAATACGCCCTAGGTAGCCGCCTATATTTCCCATGATCCACCACTGCCAGATGCAGTGAGAAATTTTATAAAAACAAGCCAATCACATGAAGATATCTGATGCCCCCCCTCCGGCACCCTCCAGCTTCGAGTATGAACGATAAAAATCGTTCGAAAATCGAATTTATCGATAAAAAATCCATAAAAATAATACTTTTCTCAAAAGAAATATGAAGTAGACATTTGATAATCCATGTTTTTCTACCGTGTACAGAAGTGTACTGGAGATTTAATAAAAGTGTACTTTTACTTCAATAAAAGTGTAGGGTTTTTTTTTTATCGCAAAAACACTCTGATGTGCCAAGCCAGCATAATCGAACCGAAAAGCATGGTTAGAAAATTGCGGTATGTACTGAACTATGGGCTAACTGTATTGTTGCATTTCACTGAGTTTGAGTCCCAAAATACAGACAGGAAAAGCAAAGATTAGCTTTACACATCAGAAAAACGTCAAAACTAAAAATATCTGATTTTCTCAAACAATTATCATCTCTGCTGAGTACCAACACTGATAACACACCTGCTGACAAAAAAGCAGACTCCAGTTGTGTTCAATTGAGAGATATAGAAAATGACGGAGACACATCTTTTCATATCAGTCAATGAACATTCAAGTGCAGAAAGGCATTTTAAAACTTCTTGGATTCAAGAGTTTGCATGAGATTGACATCCCGTGGTAACTAGGATTTATACACGCTTCAGTCTGGATCCAGAACACCTGAGAAGAGATGATGCCAACCCCTCAGAGGACCTCAGATGATGCCAACCCTGAAACAACATACAGAACTACCACATTTTGCTATAAGTTTGACTGCATCATATAATAATTGCTGTTAATAGTGTTCATCGTCTGTTTGATTACGTTTTTAATAGATTTTTCCATACATTTCTGCCATATGTACTAGGGGTTGAACGACTTCTGATTTTTTGAAGTCGACTTTTATGTGATGAAAGTCGAGTCGAAGTCGACTAGTCGCTGATGACATCATTAATGAACAAATAAGTCTGGAGCTGTGACAAACACCTTGTGCACAGCTATGGCATATGACACAGCGCTGCCCACATGGCTGTTGCTCCTATAACAGCTTTTTTATCAGTTCTTTTGTCTTTGGGTCATTATATTTCTCACAGATTTCTGCGCATTCTAAATCAGAAACAGATAAAGTAGCACAGTAAAGATTACATTAATATGAATGCATTATGACAACGCGCTCATGACAGTTCGGATATTGCTGTGAATCAGAGGTAAAAAACTATATAAATACAGTTCAGTTTCTTGCACAGACCGATCGTTTCGTGTCTTTACACATCAATGTATCGTCACGACATCAAATTTTTGGGTGAACTATCCCTTTAACTAGCTAATATTTTTGTCTGGAGCCCTGGAGTCTGCTTATTTAGTGCGCTCCAAGGTTTGGATGGCAGTATTCATACTAATTCAAATGAACCGCACTGGGGTTGGGCGATGTCTACCAAATTGGCATCGGACGATGTCTACAGTGAAACATTGTTATAGACGATGACATCGGGGGGCGGGGCGGGGTTAGGGGTGGGCCCGAAGCATGAAATAATAATGCATTATACGGAGCCACTAAAAGGTTAGCCGCTTGCTACCGGTAGCCTGCTGCATTACAGTACATGAAAGTTCACTTATCACATACACAGAGTAAGGAGAAATGTCTGATAGGACAATGGCGAATGATTTGCAGATCCTGAGCACCAATGACAAACATCTAATATTGTCAAATGTGTGGTATCTGCCGCTCCATAGTATAGAGTCCTTGTGATCACGAATCTCAAAAGTGAAAGTGAAAGTAAAATGAGAGCGCGCAATCAAAAGTGGTTTCAATAGCGGCTCCCTGATGCCCGCAATTTATATACAGTCGCCTATACTTACCCAACGATATAATT
>NW_015540952.1:472823-475829 GCF_001515605.1 Sinocyclocheilus anshuiensis
GCAATTTATATACAGTCGCCTATACTTACCCAACGATATAATTGCGAGAAAAAGTATTGAAATATTTTTTTATCCTCCCATCTCGTAGGCTATTTATTCCCTTTAGGGTTTCCGTAGTACACTTCATTTCCTTTCCGAACACGGAACTGGGATGCGGCGGATTGCGGGAGAGGGGGTGGGGTGGGGGAAGAATTTCGATGTCAGCTTAACATCGTGATGTCAGCCATCGGCGATGGACAATGGCATCGTCTATCGGCCCAACCCTAAACCGCACTAACAAAGCAACCTCACCTGAGTTCATTTTAATTATTAAGGAAAAAAAAAAGACTTAAAAAAATTCCAAACACTTGCAGAAACCCTTCCAGTATCTGACCACAAGACTTAAATGAACCTTGCAGTTGGTCTAAGCCAAGCATCTGTTAGGCTTGTTTGATGAAGATGATGTAGTTTACATTGCACTTCAGATAGTCATCCATAAAGATCAGACTAAAAATAGAGCACAGATCATGTCGACTGACTTGGCTTAACCCAAATACCAAATCAGTTCACCAACAACTACCCAGCAGTCTAGAACACACAATATTTCTGAACACACCACAGACATATTTCAAATAGATGTTTGCACAAAGGCAGTTGACACACATTTGAGAAGCTGACATGTCCTGTGGTGTGAAATGTTATACTCGTTCTAAAACCATTTGAAAAGATTTTGCCAATTCTTTTATAATTACTATGCATGCATCTTTTATGATTTTAGATTAATGAAGATACTAAATGGAATATTTGTACTTTTAAAAACGCATTTGTCACACAGCAGGAAAATTATAATTGAACTAGAGGGCTAAAAGGTTAAAAAAAATAAATTAATAAATTAAAAAAATTAGCATAAAAGTAACCGGTAACACTTTACAATAAGGCTTCATTTGTTAACATTAGTTAACTACATTAGATAATATAAACTAGCAATGAACAACATTTCTACTGTTCAATAATCTTTTTACTAAAGATTAGTCATCTTTTTACAGAGAAATTTAATTACACTAATATATTTTTAAAATCAAAAGTTGTATCTGTTAACATTACTTAATGCACTGCGAACTAACATAAACAGTAGGTAAAAGCTACAGTAAATTAAAGTAAAGTAAACTTTCTTATATAATAACTCGATAGACCAAATACAGCAAAAGATAAATGGGAGCAGTTGGTATTCCAGGTGTGCATAGATATTGTATGTCACCCTTTTTTTGTATGTAAATGCTGGTTTGTTTATAGTTATCGTATGCCATGTATGTTGGCTTTGTTCTAGGGCTGCTCGATTGTGGCAAAAATTGTAATCACAATTATTAAACACGATTATGAGTGGGTCACATGACCAAAAATTTATATGAATGATTTATTTAAATATATCGATATACATCAAATATATATTTTCTGTAAATAATGTTGCCATGACATCTACATTTTAGAGACATTTAGAGATTTAGAGAATTTTTTACAATTCTCAATATCACAGCAGAATACTAGGTAACTAATATTAGTAAAAAATAAATAAATAAATAAATAAATAAATAAAGGTCCTCAAATTATTGAAAATAATTAAACTGTCAGTATTAAAAAAAAAAAAAAGTTTAAGTTTTTTATGCAAGTCTAAACTATTCAACAGCCTATAACAGAAATTATAATAATTGAATGTAAAATAAAATGTTAAATAAAACAGCATAGTCTTCACTGTAAGAATTAAACTTCCTTTGTTTCTTATTAAAGCTACAAAAGTCCTTCAGTCAAGAGCAGTGAGTGATTTTCTCTCTGTCTTTTGTTGTTTGATTAAAATTAAAAAATGTAAAAAATTAAAAAAGCACACAGTCAGCAGCAGGAATATAGCCTGCTGTCATTTTAAGTGCCGCACGGATCCAATTTACTGTTATGCACGTATTTACATTCTTAACTGTTTAAGTTCACTTATTACATAACCGAAGTGTCACCAAGCACCACATTTTGACACATTTTTGCGTGTATTTGACCGTTTAGGCAAGCACCTTACGCTAAAAGTTGACTTTACATGCCCGTGTTCTGTTCCATCTCTGAGCGCATGCACAGAAAGCCTCCTAAGGGACAGCGCAAGTGCTCTTTCGTGCTTTTAAAAACATGAATAAATCTAATCAACTTTAATAAATCAAGCACGTCCCATTTTTGCAGGTGAAATTAGGCTTTTACGGAGGAGCAAAAGCGCACCGCTGGACAGGGGGCGGAAAAGGGTGCAATAATCGTTTTATCTCGATTATTGTATTTTCATAATCGTTGGAGGCCGAAATCGCAATCGAAATTGTATTTCGATTAATTGCACAGCTCTACTTTGTTCTACAATAAATAATCAAAAAACAACAACTTTCCTCTACTTTTAAAGCTGATTTCAAGAAAGCATTTTGTATGGGTGACATTCTAAAATTCATGTTCACAGAAATTCCACTTTAATAAATATGTAAGGAATAATTGACGACGGGCCGTTGAATTATTAGAAAAATAATGCACACCCGAGGTGATGATGTGGCCACAACGTGGACCTCGGGTGCGCATTATTTTTCTAATAATTCAACGGCCCGGAGTCAATTATTCCGCTTATACTACGGTTACCACACCTCAAGACATCGAGCAGACGATATATTTAAAGGGATTCGTCCGGTTTTTGTACTTAAATCGCTATTGTGAGTGATTATTTCTTCCGTATCTCATCCAACGCCTCTTTTGCTAGTTCCAAAACGTCATTTTAAAGGGGTCATATGATGCGATTTCAAGTTTTCCTTTCTCTTTGGAGTGTTACAAGCTGATTGTGAATAGATAAGATTCCTGAAGTTGCAAAGACTAAAGTCTCAAAACCAAAGAGATATTCTTTATCAAAGTTAGCGTCACATCTCAGCTGTCTTAACCGCGGCTTGTGTACTGTATCATTACTGTGTCTGTTCCCCTTTCGGGCCTTTCGGGCTGGTAAAACTAATGACATTATTTACT
>NW_015540952.1:478399-503280 GCF_001515605.1 Sinocyclocheilus anshuiensis
TTGATAGCATTCTAATGCAGTTATTAATGATGTTATTAGAAAGAGAGGGAGAGAGACAGAGACACACAGAGAAACAGAAAGAAAGAGAGAGAGAGCTTGTGTGAATTAGGCTACCTCTGTGCGTCCCTCAACAGTGTTCTGCAGCAGCGTCTCTAAACAGCGCTGTTATTACCTCGCTAGTGAGAAATGTCATGTGTAGCCTTTAAGTTGCTACACTATATAGGCTAACTGATAAAATCGTCAGGGCAGCGCTGACAACACCTTTTTGTGCAAACTGCGTGACCGTAATGTGCGTGTGCGAGGACGTGTGATTGCAGTAATTCCTGTGTGCTGTTTAGGTACTGTATGCTAATTTCCGTTATTACAGTTAACTATGCGAAGTGATATGGAACTGTAATGCGGTCAAGAGAGCTGCCTGGAACTACATTCGCCGTGCGTTTCCCTGAAGATAATTGCACACCTCAGAACGTTTGTCAGCCAATCAGATTCAAGCATTCAACGGCCCCGTAGTATAAGGCGCTATAAAGTACTGAAAAAATTAATTACACACTTCACAGACAATATATAGGACACAATTTATGTACAAAATCTTAATGAAATTGCTATAATTTTAAGTAATCTACTGTAGCTTCATTTTAAGTGTGAACTTCAGTATACAGAAAGGAAGTTACATCATGAGATGGCACAACCACACAAAGCCACAGAAAGCCAACCCATCTCTGAGCAACACTAAGGTTTAGGCTACATCATGAAGTTACTGCTCAAGAAATTTCCAAAGCACTCACTTTTAACACCAAAGCGGACTCGGTTTGAAGATTAACTTGCAATTGCTAATTGGTATTGCAAAAACATGGCTAATATTTCACTTCAGAGAAATAATTTAAATAAGACTGATTCATATTGACAAGACAGGTCACTTAAACTGTGACTAGAAAATTAATAAGTACCTTCATCCTCTTTCATTCTTATATTTTTAACTTTGAGCAGACACAGACTGGACTCTATCTACATTATTAAAGCACCATTATGCACTGTGATTGTTGCTTATGAGTCTGAAACCTAACACAGGTCATTAATAATTCTGCATTCTCATAAACCGCATCTGCACAAGCAAGCCATGGTTGAAACAATGGAGTGGCACACCACACACAATTTCTAGCTCATGTATCCACTTAGCCAACAAACAACGAACTGCTATTTGTCGGGGTGACAGCCTTTGTTGTTTGATCATGCATCTTGTGGAGCATCTAATGGGTGATCACACAGTATGACATGCTCAGATAATAACTATGGACTTCCTGGTCACCTGGACCAGCATGAAAGGCCCAACAATGGGTGAGAGCATCAAAACATCAACTGAGTTCATTTTCTTTCATTCAGCTATTGTTGCTTTCAACATTTTTATACAGGTCGAGGTGTCAAGCTGAAGTTTATTTTGAGTGACAGCACTTATAAATGCTGATAGCATCCTTTTGGCTGCTTCTAAGATGGAGAGAAGAGCGAGATCTTTGTTGTACCCGATGAGAGCGGGATGCTATTTTAAGAAACAGTGCAGGAGCTTTGTTCAAGAGTTTCATTTATCATACAGCTGTCAAACTAAGATAGTTTAAAACTAAATCATGTCTACCCAAAGTACCTTTGACATCCTTTGTGAAGACAAAGGCACAGAATTAATAATGACAGTACAGTAGATGTTTCAAATCACTCTCATAAGATCATGCCTGTACAATTATTTAAATATACTAATATAAACTGTGTGAAGAACAGGGTTACCGCAGGTTTTATGAAGGTAAATTGAAGACTTTTTAAAACCTTTTTAAGATAAATTGAAGGTAATACAATATGTTCTTTGAATGTACGTGTCTAGGAGCAGACAATAAGTTGTACTGGCAATACTTCAAAGTTTTGAAAATACAACCTCCAACACATCTCTTAATTACTTTTTCATTAATTCTACAAAAAAAACTTGAATAGCTCTTCTTACAAACACTAGAATATGGAAATAACTTTTACTGTGCCTTCTGGTCACACTGCAAAAAAGTGATGTTCTTCCTCAGTATCTTTGTCTTGTTTTCCAGTAAAAATATATTTAAAAAATCATAAGTCAACATATAGTTACTTGAGAATAAAGATGACAGAAGATAAGAAGTCTTGTTTTCTGTGAAATTGATCAAAATTAAGTGAGTTTATAATTTAAAAAGAACAAATATCTGCCAAAGGGTTCAGAAAATCAACTTAATTCAAAATTAAAACAAGTTTTCACGCCCCACTGACATATTTTCTTATTTTTAACAAACTTACTTGATTTCTCAGAATATGCATCTCAAGGAAATATATCTTGATTTAAGGATGTTTACATATTTTAGAAGAAGACAAAATACTGAGGAATATATACATTTTATCAATGACTTTATGAATTTAAGACTTTCTATTCTAATTTAAGACCTTTTAAGGCCTTAATTTCATGTCTTTGTGCTAAAAGTACAAAACTTTAATTCAACCAAACTGTGCCAGGACTCATGGGATTTGCCAGGAGTATACCAAGAAAGATTTCAATGTGGAAATGAAATCTAGATTTTTTAGCCACACAAAAATAGTCTGAGAGGAGGGAGCAGTCAAGAATAAGTGCCACTCTTATCAGTTTTTAACCAGATGATGCACATAAGTGAAAAGTCCTTTTCAAGTTATCCAAATTCCCCAGACAAGTATGACAATCCAGCAATCAGTAACATGCTTCACAGATGATTGAACATGCAATGGACCTGTGTTCCTAAGCATCACAATAACAAAACTTTATATTTGAATCAAACAACAGTGAAAGAAAGCTGTCACTGGGGTGGTATCCTAAGATACAAAAGCTAGGTATATCTTTACATCTTATCTACCCCTAAATGGTATGTATTAGTACATTTGGAAAGGGTACTGCACCAGTGACAGCTTTGTAACCTTTTTTCTGAGTGTTCTGTATATGCACCCATTAACAGTGAATTTGACACACAAGCACTTGCAACATGCTTTCATGTTCCTCCAGAGCTGAAACAGTCTAATTTAATACTCATAAATACCTTATTAAATACTCACTTGAATCTTCCCTGGCAGTGTTGACACTGGTCCCCAACCCATCCACGATCACAGACACAAGATCCGTTCACACACCTGCCTGACAGACAGCTCTGCTCGCAGGGTTTAGATGGAGAGCCGTCTGAAATCAGCACCAGGGAGAACATCACCCACAGCCATAAATATCTCTGCATGCCCTGCAGTCTCTGTCTGACCAGAAACAGTTCAGGTCTGAGCATCCTCTTCCCAGCATTCATGGTTTAGGGATGCTGCTATTGTTGGTGATTGGTATCAGTATCTTAGGGCCTTTCTTCCCTGCTTACTGGAGCCCAGATTGTTTCAATCAAAACAGCAAAGGGGATCCGTTCACTTACAGATCATGGATATTCCTTAAATATCAGCAATGGTTTCCCAAAATGTAGGCAATTGTTTAATGGAAAACCTCCAGATCCGAGTGTGATATGATAAAATGAGCATAAACACAGGCATATTAAATCATCTTTCTCGCCTCCTTGTTTCTGACCAAGGGCAGGAATTTCCTACGTTACCTCCTGCAGTTACAGGGCTGGAAAATAATTCCCCATAACACTGAAAAAAATCTTTCCTCCCAGAGCATTACCATAACTCAAGTGATGAGATATTTCCAGCTTTAAAGCATCATATTATTCAACGGTCTTATTCTGATCCCGTCCGCAGCCATTTTAAAGCGTAAACATTCAGCTGGCTGCCCAAATACACTGCTGGTGTGCTTTAAAGCCTTTAAACCTTGACCTTTTCGTTGCTAAATCTTCATATGCCACGGGGAAAAACGCTAAACGGAGAAGGTTTCTGAGTAAAAAGCATCCTTTTTAACAGCACCAGTCAGTAACACGGATGTTGTTTCTGCTGTTGTCCGCTGCGCTGAGGGATTTGGAAAACCTGAGCAACTATCCGTTATCCGCACATTTTTTCATTGTTTTTCAGGCTCAACGTAATAAACTCCTTAACGAATGCGTCGACCCTCAGTGTAGGTATATATCCTCTTCGTCCCGGTGCGCTGAACCCCTCTCCGTGTGTGAATTTTGGCCACCTCGACCACCGTTTAAGCTCCCATAGTACGAGCAGCTCACGCTGGCTGCTCCTCAGGTTGGAGCAAACTCAACGCAGAGATGTCCGCGCCTGCGCAATGGGAAAAGGACATCTTTAAAGAGACAGAGACCAGCATGCGCGTTCCTCGAATATCCATTGCAGTACTTGATTAAACATTTTGTTATATTTTCAGGAAGTGTGTGAAAACCTAACTTCCTATCGCTATTAGTGTTTTAGAGCATAGGCTATTTCTTATTTCACAAGTAGGGGATTGTGTTGTATAGTGTGTGACATATTTAACAATTATGTGGCAGCCAAAGGGCTTTTCTAGAATTTAAGATTAGCCTATATAAGATTATTCATTTTACATCAAATGTAACAATTCACAGTCCAGCATGCTCCATACATTATACTCAGTGCAGAATGTACATGAACAGTATATTCTCATTGAAGATTATTCATTTTACCTACCATGTAACAATTTCAAAACACAGTCCAGCATGCTCCATACACTATATTGAGTGTAGTAATGTACATGTATATTCTCACTGACTTTCAAGGTTAAATTACCCAGATTCCCATCACACTTTCAAGCCTCCATCTCAAATATGAACGTTGTCCTTCTTCTAAGTGTAGAGGTGCATCTCAGTAAATAATACACTATGTGCTGCCAACTTAATTAAGACTAAAGTACTGTATGATGCCCTTCTGTTTGGGTTCTTTTATTAGTGTCAAGTTACATTAATGCACCAAAAATGTATGATGTGGTACTGTTAATATAAATAATATGAAGCAAATATAATTTAGGGTTGTTAAGATTTCTTTATGTGTTTCAAATAAGTCTCTCATGCTCACCAAGGCTACATTTGTTTGATCAAAATGCAGTAAAAATAGTGATATTGTGAAATATTATTATTATATAAAATAACTGTTTTCTATTTTAATATATTTAAAATTGTAATTTATTCCTGAGATTGCAAAATTGAATTTTCAGCAGCCATTACTCTAGTTTTCAGTGTCACATCATCATTCAGAAATCATTTGAATATGCTGATTTGGTGCTCAGGTTATGTCATATTATTATCACAGTTGTACTGCAGTTTTCATGCACAGATGCATAGAAAGTTCACAAGAACAGCATTTATTTTAAATAGATATTTTTAACAGTGCAAATGTTATTACTGTCATATTTGATCAGTTTAATGCATCCTTGCTGAATAACAATAACAAAGTGACAAAGTATGTATCCAGTTTGATTTAAACGCTAGGGTGGGTCTCTTTAAGAACATAAGTATAACATATATTCACACAACAGTAAATCTGCCAGTTGTTATGCAGAATGTAATAAAACACTCAATTCAGTTGGGAATTTGATATTCCACATGGACAATTACTGGACTTTGTGATGATTCTCACACCTCACAGATTTACCTTTTTAGATCATTCCCATCACAACAGCTCTATTCAGTCAGGCAATGAAGATGAATAACATCACTGCATTATAGCGCTGACTTTAGGAGCAGAGCTGTTTGGTTAAAATACATGTGTCCATGCTAAAGAGCAAATTTAAAGTTAAAAGAATGCCAATTAACACTTATATCACAATCTTATTTTTAATTTAATTCATACAGTATGTGTTCCACATATTCAGTGCTGGCAGAGGTTTTCAACTTTCGCATTTACACAATATTCCAGTCAATGAACATTCCTGTCTCACTTAGAGCTACATTCTTTCATGGCCCACTGGGGAACATGACACAGGAATTTCCTACGTTACCTCCTGCAGTTACAGGGCTGGAAAATAATTCCCCATAACACTGAAAAAAATCTTTCCTCCCAGAGCATTACCATAACTCAAGTGATGAGATATTTCCAGCTTTAAAGCATCATATTATTCAACGGTCTTATTCTGATCCCGTCCGCAGCCATTTTAAAGCGTAAACATTCAGCTGGCTGCCCAAATACACTGCTGGTGTGCTTTAAAGCCTTTAAACCTTGACCTTTTCGTTGCTAAATCTTCATATGCCACGGGGAAAAACGCTAAACGGAGAAGGTTTCTGAGTAAAAAGCATCCTTTTTAACAGCACCAGTCAGTAACACGGATGTTGTTTCTGCTGTTGTCCGCTGCGCTGA
Source organism: Sinocyclocheilus anshuiensis (assembly GCF_001515605.1). Lineage (NCBI taxonomy): Eukaryota > Metazoa > Chordata > Actinopteri > Cypriniformes > Cyprinidae > Sinocyclocheilus > Sinocyclocheilus anshuiensis. The sequence continues at coordinate 484,661 of NW_015540952.1, forward strand.
GGGATTTGGAAAACCTGAGCAACTATCCGTTATCCGCACATTTTTTCATTGTTTTTCAGGCTCAACGTAATAAACTCCTTAACGAATGCGTCGACCCTCAGTGTAGGTATATATCCTCTTCGTCCCGGTGCGCTGAACCCCTCTCCGTGTGTGAATTTTGGCCACCTCGACCACCGTTTAAGCTCCCATAGTACGAGCAGCTCACGCTGGCTGCTCCTCAGGTTGGAGCAAACTCAACGCAGAGATGTCCGCGCCTGCGCAATGGGAAAAGGACATCTTTAAAGAGACAGAGACCAGCATGCGCGTTCCTCGAATATCCATTGCAGTACTTGATTAAACATTTTGTTATATTTTCAGGAAGTGTGTGAAAACCTAACTTCCTATCGCTATTAGTGTTTTAGAGCATAGGCTATTTCTTATTTCACAAGTAGGGGATTGTGTTGTATAGTGTGTGACATATTTAACAATTATGTGGCAGCCAAAGGGCTTTTCTAGAATTTAAGATTAGCCTATATAAGATTATTCATTTTACATCAAATGTAACAATTCACAGTCCAGCATGCTCCATACATTATACTCAGTGCAGAATGTACATGAACAGTATATTCTCATTGAAGATTATTCATTTTACCTACCATGTAACAATTTCAAAACACAGTCCAGCATGCTCCATACACTATATTGAGTGTAGTAATGTACATGTATATTCTCACTGACTTTCAAGGTTAAATTACCCAGATTCCCATCACACTTTCAAGCCTCCATCTCAAATATGAACGTTGTCCTTCTTCTAAGTGTAGAGGTGCATCTCAGTAAATAATACACTATGTGCTGCCAACTTAATTAAGACTAAAGTACTGTATGATGCCCTTCTGTTTGGGTTCTTTTATTAGTGTCAAGTTACATTAATGCACCAAAAATGTATGATGTGGTACTGTTAATATAAATAATATGAAGCAAATATAATTTAGGGTTGTTAAGATTTCTTTATGTGTTTCAAATAAGTCTCTCATGCTCACCAAGGCTACATTTGTTTGATCAAAATGCAGTAAAAATAGTGATATTGTGAAATATTATTATTATATAAAATAACTGTTTTCTATTTTAATATATTTAAAATTGTAATTTATTCCTGAGATTGCAAAATTGAATTTTCAGCAGCCATTACTCTAGTTTTCAGTGTCACATCATCATTCAGAAATCATTTGAATATGCTGATTTGGTGCTCAGGTTATGTCATATTATTATCACAGTTGTACTGCAGTTTTCATGCACAGATGCATAGAAAGTTCACAAGAACAGCATTTATTTTAAATAGATATTTTTAACAGTGCAAATGTTATTACTGTCATATTTGATCAGTTTAATGCATCCTTGCTGAATAACAATAACAAAGTGACAAAGTATGTATCCAGTTTGATTTAAACGCTAGGGTGGGTCTCTTTAAGAACATAAGTATAACATATATTCACACAACAGTAAATCTGCCAGTTGTTATGCAGAATGTAATAAAACACTCAATTCAGTTGGGAATTTGATATTCCACATGGACAATTACTGGACTTTGTGATGATTCTCACACCTCACAGATTTACCTTTTTAGATCATTCCCATCACAACAGCTCTATTCAGTCAGGCAATGAAGATGAATAACATCACTGCATTATAGCGCTGACTTTAGGAGCAGAGCTGTTTGGTTAAAATACATGTGTCCATGCTAAAGAGCAAATTTAAAGTTAAAAGAATGCCAATTAACACTTATATCACAATCTTATTTTTAATTTAATTCATACAGTATGTGTTCCACATATTCAGTGCTGGCAGAGGTTTTCAACTTTCGCATTTACACAATATTCCAGTCAATGAACATTCCTGTCTCACTTAGAGCTACATTCTTTCATGGCCCACTGGGGAACATGACACTTTCTCCTCAGACCTTCAGGAACGAAAGAATCAAAGCCTCAGGCAACTGCAACTCAGACTCACTGAGCACCACAGTAACTGCACATGCATGTCCCAGCATGTTAGAAAGCACATGCGGCATAACTGCCCAGTGATGCAACAGCAGTGACCTGCAGGATAAACATATATTGTTATGTGTAAATCACAGGTGATTTACGATTCATTCCTCTGCACTTCAGGCATGCCATAAATCCTTCACGAAGCCAAAGCACCGTAGTGCTCCCAGATGGTAAACATTTAACAATATTGTATAGCTGTACAGTTAGAGCACTTGAAGTGGTGTGCATGACATCTACTCTTGCTATACTGTAGTAGAAAATTATATTGTGAGCTGAAAGTGAAAAAAGATATGATCAATTTATCCACGCCAGTGCAGATATCTGTACTGCCTCTTCTCTCTAAATAAAAGTAGCCAAGTAAGGAGGTGGGGTTTATATTTCACATGATTTCTTTCTTTGCTCTTAATACCATTAAAGTATGAGTGAACAAATTCTGGGAGCAGAGGAGCAGAATGTGATCTTAATCCCTGACTAGGAGGGATTAGTATCCGAGTATGCTGATTGCACATTTAAAAACAGTCTAAAGACTAGATTCAATTCAGTAAGAGACTGATTCAGTAAGAGAATGCTAATTCTACTTTATATAAATCTCATTGTGTATTTGTGTTTTTATTTGCCATCTGAAATCAGCTTATCAGTTTATATTCAGTTTATCTTTTGAGATGTTTGTTTTAACAGTAAGGAAAACACTTTTCTCTTTAATGGATAGAAATATAAATATAAAAAAAAAAAACTGCACTACCATTCCAAATTTTAGGGAATACTAGAAATTCATATTTTTCTTCAGCAAGGATGCATTAAATTGATCAAAAGCGACAAGAAAGACTTTTACACTGTTATAAAAAGATTCTATTTTTAAAAATGCCATTCCTTTAAACCTTCTATTCATCAAAGAATCTTGATAAATGAAGAACAAAAAAAAAAAGAACAAAATGTATCACAAATCAGCATATTAGAATGATTTCTGAAGGATCGACTGGAGTAATGGCTGCAGAAAATTCAGATTTGCCATCACAGGAATAATATTACATATTTTTTAAACAAATAAACGCAGTCTTGTTAGGAATTAAGGAGACTTTTTTCAGAAACACAAACTTTTGAACAATAGTGTAATTTATTGCTATTTTCCAATACATTACTACTGCAATAATCCCATGTCACGTATTGCTTCTATTTTCAGTTTTTAAGGTTTATACCAAACATGTAAATAACATGTAGAAGACTGGATCATTTACTGGATCTGGAGCATAGAAATTAAATGACATAGGTATTTATTAACAAACCATAATAACTGTATTTTCAAGCATATTTTTTCCTTTTTCATTAAGTGAATTCAGATGCATTAATGATCTATTATCAACTTTAATAGCTTGTCAATGTGTAATAAAAAAATACAAAAAAAATGAAAAGCCCACTACCTACAGCACTTTCGGGCTTACACAAATAATAACAGTGCCAAGTCATGTTTTGTCACCACAATAACACTGCAGTTTTAGCTTAACACAATCTGTTTCAATCTAAAATCAAAATAATGATGTTTTATTTCTCTTGGAAACATAAGAACTACAGTCAAGTGGTTATTAAATTGAAATAATAATTATAAAAAATTGCTTTGATAACTGAATTTGTTTTTGCACACTGTAGTAAATTCTATCAGCTTGAACATACAGATGCCACCAGCTTTGTCCTCACTTGGCCATGAAGATGGATACAAATAAATGGTAATAGAGGCCAGATCAAATCAGAGTGGACTAGGCAATTTCCTACAGTTCTTCCAGTGAGAATGTAATTTGTTCATCAGACGGGCCGTTTCATCACCTTTAATCATTTGTATCTCCATCGTCACCCTTAGATTTAGATGGGGTGGGCTTATGCTTTGATTTTGCTTTCTTGGCATTCTTCTGTTGCCCTGATGGATTTGGGCAAGGCTGCAGAGCCTGTGAGATGTCTGTCAAAGTCCAGCGATCCTCCTTCAATGCATGCTCTTCCAGTGTGAACTGACCCTGCTTGGTCCGAGTGAGTTCCTTGATGTGAGCACAGGATGATAGAGCTGTGGGGGTACAGCAGGGAAAATCAGATTATTATGTCAAGTAAATTAAATGTTATTTTATTAGGGTAATATTGCAAGAAATAAATATCTCTAGAGTGCTACCTTTTGCAAGATCATCAACCAAGCTTCGGACATAAAACCCCCCTCCACACTCAACATCTGCAAATACAAAAAGTACATTTAAATTTAACAAAAAAAAGATTAAATAAAGCTGTTCAGCATGGCATAATGATTTTATAAAAGATTATTTTTTCTAACCTAGTGCACCCAAAATGAAAATCTGTTGAATTTACCCTCTGGCCATCCAAGATGTAGATTATGCATGACATCACTTGCTCACCAATGAATCATCTGCAGTGAATGGCCGCCGTCAGCTGATAAAAGCATCACAACAATCCAAAAATTATCGACACTCCAGTCCAGACACAACTCCAGTCCATCAATTACCGTCTTATGAAGTGAAAGGCGAAAACAGTTCAAAAGAGTTCTAAACAAATATGTCAGTGGATTTTGAGGTGGGAGGACAACAGGGACTTTTTCCACCAGAGGAAGCGTTATTATGGATTATGAACACATATTTGGACTAGAAGCAACAGTAAGCTGTAACAACTTTATGATGGAATTGCTTTTTACAAACATGCAGCTTTGCACCTCACTAGATGTTAATTGTGGGACTGGAGTCTCTCCTTCTGACGGCACCCATTCACTCCAGTGGATCCATTGGTGAGCAAATGTTGCAATGCTAAATTTCTCCAAATCTGTTCTGATGAAGAAACAAACTCATCTACATCTTGAATTACCTGAGGGCGATTTTCAGCAAATTTTCATTTTTGGGTGGACTATTACTTTAACTCTCTTAATGCAGTAGTTGTACAAGAAAACACATTTACCATTTATTAATATTTATCATATCTTATGTCTTTCCAAATATAACATAAAATGACAAACCTATGGTGAAATATGGCGGGCTGAAGTCTTGTAAAGAGAGACTGTAGACTGTGACTGGACGTGCAGGTTTAGCCTCAACCTCTTGACCTTGCTTGAGCAGGACAGACATGCGCTTGCCATCCTTCTTCAGTGCTGAATATCTATCGATGCAAATATCAGAAAGTCTATGATGTCAAGAAACATAATCTTGAGTATCAAGCAGAACAAATTGACTTACAGAGGTGGAACCTGCATAATTTCACCCGTAAACTGCTTCAGCTTCTCCTCAAAAGCCTCTTTTGTGATGTGATCTGGGAAAAACAAGCATTTATCTTTATAGACTAACTTCTGTGAGATATCCATTCCCCCATCACAAGCGTAGCCACAAAACCATGATTCTCACCATAACTCTTTTCTTCAACAACATTTCCTGTGACGTCAAGAGTATCAGTTGCTTTGCCTAACTCTCCAACAGCTCTGTATTTCTATGAAAAAGACCATAGAATCGAATGTTACAGTACTAAAATTTGAGAATGACAAATGTAGAAAGACACACAAGCATGATGTGACCCAGAAAATACTTACCTTTGATCCTGCAAGCATTGTGGTGAGCATCTTTGTTCCTTCACCAATTCCAACTACTGCAAAACATTAGATTTTAAGTAATATTCTTACATATTTTATATTATATAATATTCTTAATTCTACAGGCAAAACCATTATATTTTCATGCCTTGTTACAGAAGCAAAATCCCATAATTGACATGTTTTCTTTCATACTTGTTTGCATTTGAAGATTTCAATTACAAGATTATATTTAAAAAGCTGTTTTCTCAGAATTAGTTTTTTTCTTCTTCTCAGTTCTGGATGTTTTTAGAGAGGGGTCTGTTTGTATCATTTGCATGATTATAACATTTTATTATTCTAAACATGATGATATGTGTGTGATAGTGATAAAATGAGACATAAAACTCTAATGTATCTAACTCTAATTTTTGTTTGCATAATGTTTCACAGTAGAAGAAGATACTTGATTATATTTACCAAGTACACCAGAAGCATTGCTGTCCAGGGTGCCACCATGGCCAATTTTTAAAGGTTGCTTGTTCCTTTTGCGAGGATTGGGATTTGCAACACCTGCCTCTGTGTAAGGATAAACTCGTTACACAATAAAAAGTACTCTGATAATTATTTTATGAGTGATTATCTCAACCCCCAATGCAGAGGACTGACATCAACTGCAAAGAATGAATCACAAGATGCCCTAACAGAACCAAAATTAAAAACGCGCCTACCTTTCAAAAGCGCCTTCTTCAGTGTGTTTAACACATCTGCGGAGGTGGGACCCTGTTTCTTATAAATGGCAAATATACCATTAAAAGACTGCAATTTGGATAATGAACCGTTCTGTATAGCCATGCTTATTGCTATCGCGGCGCGAGATGATGACGTCACTGGCATGTAGGTACTTGTAGTAGTGCTTTCAATATCAGCAGCACGTTTGTTTGAGTCAAATATGGGTTCTGATAAGCACTTTCAAAATGGACATAAGATCACCCTAAGTTTGAATTGTAATATTTGATATTGCCAAAGCAGATTTCACTCCCTGCACTGCAGCACGAGCATATTCCTACCAATCAGTCTTTTAATTTGCAATCGCGAAGAATATTCTGCTGTCATGCCTCCAACATACACATATTTTATTTATGATCACAGATAGGAATTATATCTCACTTAATCCACTGGCTACTAATTGCTGCTCCGGGATAACGCTCGCAAATGCAGGTCTAGGATCAGTTTCCCATAGCCGCCTGCAAAACTTAACTATAATTGAAATGCGAAAACTGACTCTAGATCAGCTGGACCAAAATAATTAGCTGCTTCCTTATTATCAAAACATTTTCGTCCTTGGTATTTTACTCGAATAAAAGCAAATCTACCGGCATACGAGTTTATGTAGGCTATCATTAAAATATTATTAAGTGATACCCTTATTCAAGGCGTCGAGTACTAAGCTCACAACAAGTTCACAGTAAAATATTAAACCACATGATGGCGACATATTACTGAAGAAGTATTTAGATCAATAGTGTCGGATGTTTGTTTGTTATATTTTCTCAAATCAATTCAGACATAGACGTTGAGAATAAGTAGGCCTATTATGAATAGCTTATTACTAAATACAATAAGCAATTAGACTAATATCGTATATTCTAACGGAGGGTTTATTTATAATTATAATTTTTTTATTATAATTATCTTTATTAATACATTTTTGGATGGGACATTTTTAAATGGTAGGCTACATATATTAAAGTGCGATCTTTTATAAGTTTATGCACTGGACAGATCACAGTGACTTGCATCTTCGAAAAGAAAGGGTCTGAAAGATAATATATAAAAACTTAAAAAGCAACATCACAATCTGTTAAAGTCAGAAAAAACAGTAGTTACTATTAAAGCAGGAGTGGCTAGTCAAAGTATAACTGCTTCAGCGGTAACTGTAACCACATACCGTCAATAGTGTCCTATCGTGCAGGACACGCCCATTGTGTAAGGCTCTGGTTCCCGTTATTCTCTCTCGCTTTGTAGTGATCACTGATGCCGAGCGCCAGAGCTGCTCCGCTGCTCATGGACACAGAGCTCGCGCACTTTCTGGTTATCTGAAGTCGGGGAACTGTATTTTACACACCACCACCACAATCATTATTTCAGGAGGAAAAATACAGCTTATCATTCTGCACCATGTCAACAAGAGGTAACCAGTTTTTATGCAGTTTTAAAAAGGCATTATTTGCGAGGACAAATTTCTTATTCATTCGTACTCAAAAGAGGTCAGTCTATTTGACACGTGTTTCATTCTGCTGAGACTGAAGCTAACTTGACGAGACTCATGTCTCTACACCTGTCCTGAAACTGTTTTTTTTTTTGCATATATCAAATCTGAAAACTATAGCCCACATGTGAGTTAAACTGGTAATGCTACATGCAGCATCATAGCACTTAATATAAAAATATATTATTACAAACACTATTAAGCTGTACAATAAAGATTAAGACCATGTGTTGATAAATATTACATTTGTCATCAAACTTTGATTCATATTCATATTAATATATTGCAAATGTCAGCATTCAACATATAATGTTTTTCCTAACCTATATCTGATTAGAAGGAAAATAAGGAAAATTTGCTTTTTTCTAGTTCTGAAGTGTATTTCAATGAAATTTTAATCTGTTTGCTTGGGAGATAGTTTTGGTGAAAGGTGTCCCTTTGTCTGGATAATTTTGCTTTCGACATTGCATAATATCTCACAATTTCTTCAGGTATTCCTGACAAGGTCTGTTTCAAATTGAAGAAGCAATGTGGTATTTATTGTATATTCTTTATGGACTTCAAAAATGACTTGAAGACAACTGAAGGGTTAAATAAAGCAATTACCTTCTTTTCTGAGTTCAAGAAAGGACACAGAGAAGTAACAAAGCCTATTAGACTGGTGTATTATTTGCATTTTGTCCTCTTGCTGTTGGATGCTCTTCCTTTCATATTATCATCATGCGAGATGATGCTAGTATGTATACGCCCACTGAATGTTTCTTATTATTATTTTTGCTTTGACAGTTCAAATGGTTTCTGGACTTCAATTACAAACTCACCGCAACCACTGCTGATGATTTGTTGTGCTGAGTCTATTTAAAGAATCGGGCTACTGCTACCATGAGCCACAGTCATAAGCCTCGACTGTGCTATAATTACAGCATGTGTTCAAAAACTTGTGGATCTAAGAAATGATTCTTAAAAAGTGTTGCAGTATTATTGATTTAGCTTTTGTGATTTAAGTGGGACTTCAGTCCGAGTCTGAGACTTGCTTTTCTATCTTTTAGGTTTGAGTGGATGAATGCCAGTATTACTGGCTAGTCAGAGTTTATAGTTTTTTATAGTCGTATAGTTGTTCTCAAGAATGGTGCTTTTCTTCAAATGGTTTAGTCTTCTATTTGAATTAAACCTAAATGTCAAAAACTGCAACTTAAACTGAAGTAGATGCAGAATAGTTCTGTTTATAGGTTTGGAGGGTTTTGGTCATAAAATTTCTGTATCTGACATTTTGGCTTGAAGTGTGTTTAACTTTTGAGTTTGATTTCAGACGGTTACAAATCCAAAGAGATATTCTTTATAAAAGTTAAGAGTCAACCATTAAAACGGCTAAAGAGTCAACCATACCTAAAACGGCTCGTTCTAACACGCCCCCACATGTCTACGTCACGATGTGGGAAGATTTGCATAACGCCGCCCAAATGTTCACGCAAAGAAAGAAGGCGTAACTTTTATTCTCGCTGTAGTATTGTTGCCGCCGCCATGTCGTGAAGATGCTGTGTTTCGTTGTGAAAGCGAAACTACTTTGTTTGCCCTTCCAAAAGAGGACGATATCCGCTTCGTCATGCCTAGAGCTGATCTGTGCTGGTCGCTGAGGAAATACATCAACTTCGCGCTGTGGATCGCCGGATCGGCTTTCGCCGTGGACGAAGCACGTCCAGCCTGGGGTCATCACACGCGGTCACTCTAGGCCGCCGGACTGAAAGCAAAACTACTTTGTTTGGCCTTCCAAAAGAGGACACAACTAGAAATCAGTGGTTAAGTTGTATTTACAACACTGTTCCAGAACAGTTCAACCCAAATATACAGATGTGTGCAGCACATTTTATGGAGGACTGTTTCCTGATCCTGGTAGAGTAGACTACAATGCCGGCTGTTCTGACTCACAGACTGTAAGTATGTTTTTTATATTAAAGAATTTGCCACTGACGATTCAAACGCGAGTTTTGAGCAGTGTAGAGTAGCACTTGTTGTTTGTCATTTCTCCGATCACAAATGCAGACATGGTTTTATGTTTACGCGGCACGATGCAACGCGTAAAAAGTCAGTATATGTCATTATAATCCGTCCCCACTGGATGCAACTAATGCCTCCTTTATAATGGGTTTGAATGTTTTTGTCCCGTCAGTATGGTAGGGGCGTAACATTTCCGTCACACACTTGAGGTATTCGGCCAATCACAACGCACTGGATAGCTGGCCAATCAGAGCACACCTCGCTTTTCAGACCAATGAGCTTTGTAAAAATCGACGCGTTTCAGAAAGGCGGGGCATAGAGGAGAAACAAGAATGTACAGTATGTGGAAAATAATGTGTTTTTTTAACCTTAAACCGCATAAACATTTCATTACACCAAATACACAAAATAATGTTCTTTTTAGCAACATTATATGACCCCTTTAATGGTTCTATTGTACCGCTTACAACATATATACTGTGACAACATGCTCTGCTATTGGGGCATGTTGTCACAAAAGGTTAATGCGTGTTAAATTGACTGTATTTTTAATGGTGGAAATATTGCATTACTTTTTCGTGGCCAAGACTTTAAAATACGTCATTTGAAAAATAAACCTTGAGACATAATCACAGAAGTAAAAAGTGTGACAACTAGCTCCATTCTCCACTATTCAAAAGAACAAACAATTAAACACTAACTGGCACATCTTCTTGATGTGATTCTCAGTATCCTCCCCATTGTTTACTCATCTATTCGAGGTGCATTCCCTCTTTCTCTCTGTATATCCATTTCTCGGATCCAAGATCATTGTCAGCCCCTAGGGAAGCCCAGTTAAAGCTGTCAGCTGAAATCAGTGTGAGAATCTGAAAAGTAAACTGTCTCTAACAACATCCAGCGAGTAGGAACCTCTCAAGACGTGCTTTTCTTTGGGCTTTAATCAGAGCAGTGATACCACTGTTTTCTTTCCCAACAGCCCTCACATATATTCCCCAAAAAAGACAACTTCATGACAGCTCTATCACTTTCACCTTCAGAAATTGGCAGTTTTTGAGATGGAAAAACAAACTGATGATGGTTCAGTGTGTTTCTTAAAGGTATAGGTCATTCAAAAATTCAAATTCTGTCATCATTTATTCACACTCACTACTCCTTTAATGTGTTAAAAATGCAAGAAAATAATTAAAAATGATGATACTAAATTAGAACTTGTGAGATATTTCGAGACTGATTGGACTGAGGATTGTAAATGAGGTGTGCTCTACTTATCGCTGTCCCAATTCAGGTCATCCAAGCCCCTGTAAGATATGTCTCTTATCATTGCTTTAAGTGGCTGTCAGATTCTGAGTCTTGCCTCTTGATGGGGTGAGCAGGATGAAGGCCAGACCACTTGGAGTTTTGCTGCAATAGAACCTACTCTGTTTGACATGACTTTGCTTCAGAGACACGGAAACACAATCACTTTACTTCAGCAGAATGACACATCATAATTGCTGCTGTCCTGCTCACTGCTAGGCTTTCTTTGTGTCCTGCTCAGTCACTCAGGTTTAGTCAGAGTTGCATTTGCTGGATAAATTGTATGAATCATTCCTGCACATAGCTTCAACACAGTCAATTAGATCTTAGAATATTCTGAATTTGTGATATAAGGTAATGGCACTGTTCTATGAAGCTCTTATGTAAAAGGTCTATTAAGAAGCAGTTGAGTAAATGATTCAATGACTCACTTGATTCAAGACAGTCATTTGTCACCACCTACTGGCGTAATGATGTAACCTGCAGAAAGTATCTCACTAACGGCACGGACTCACATTCTGTCTAAAATGTGCAAAACAGGCCAAAAGTAAGTTTCAAAATTGGTTCTTTAAGAAGCCTTAATTTTAGGTGTAGTTTTTGAACTGTGCAAGATGTTGACCTTTAGCCGTTAGCTCTGCTTCTTTGTGTGGACTTGGTGGTGCTCTGCATTACAGACCTGCCACTGTTAGGATGACCAGGGGAAGTGGAGCATGCTTGCTGATTGCTGGGGTTTCAGCCTCATGAAAGCCACAGGGCTTTAGTTGTTGTTCCAGGCTTAATTAAGCTTGATCCCACCAGGAAGCTGCCCCTCTGCCACTCTCTGTTCCCAAACTGCCCTCAGCTGGCCAAGCCCAGACCCACTACATTCCTATAATAGGATGTCACCTCTCTTTGGATGAGCTGGTCAAGTGGAGAGGGGGAAGGGATGATGGAGGAACCAGTAGCAGGAATTGAACTCGCAGTCCTGGGTTATGTCCCCAATTTAAACTCTTTGAACCCATGTATGACTTGTACTTTAGCGCTCTGCATTTCTTCCTGTTTTTTTCTATGTCCCCCATTCTACTTCTGAGGTGCTTTTTTTTAAGTTTCATGGAGATCCTGTATGACGCCACATCAGTGAATCGGCTCCCCCTGAAACAATGGCAGGAGCTGGGCAGGAGCCAGAGGAATGAGGGTTAGAAACATTTCCATGTGTTCTGTTCATTGGGTTTTGTTTTAGACATGTTTTACACCGCCCTGTGATTATAAGATAGCCTCAGTTTGAATTAGTCCAGGCCTCATTTAGCAATGGAGACAGACATCTCAATGTACTCTACCCAAAAAACACCAGCGGTTTTATAAATAATTCTATGAGGAAAGAGCACAAAATATTTCATGGAAATTTAAGAGGTCATACTGTTGCATATTTCCCATTCCATTTCATTCAGATACATACAAATGATACATACAAATGATACATGCAGTGGATCCAACCTCTGAGACACCTGAAATGCTTTAACATACTTTACAGTAACATTTAATGCAATAAATACAGATTACATTACAAATTGTTATGCAAAATCAGCCTTATTTAAGAATAATGCAGAGCATCTTACTCTTCAGTGGAAATGAGAACATCTGACCTTTTTTAACAAAAAAAAAATCCTGAATTCCAATGTAATCTTAGACTTTCGGCCCCTACTATGTATGTACAGTGTAAACAAACACACACACACACACACGCACACACATATATTATATATGTGTAATATATATATAGTATATATATAAGTTGCAGGTGTGTGAGCATCAGATGGAGCCCATCATTCTGATTCCAGCTGACTACACACTCCTGAGCTCTGTATACCCTGTGGGCTGCTGATTCTGTGCTTCTGCGCTAAAAAAAATCGCCATCCTGACAAATGCTTCATCTGCGCTCAGCTCCAGAGCCACTCGAGAGCCTACAGAAGAAATGCTCAGCTTCAATTGGGAATTTATCGTACTCTGCATTTGCTAAAAATTTTTGGCCACGTTCTCCTGATGCCTGGTTCATGTCAAAGCCAGTTTGCTTTCCTTAGTTTATCTCACTTTGTGGACAGAAGCCCAGTTACAGACCATTGGGGGAAAGGGCTGCTGATATTACTGGCTACCAGCCGACTTTTGTCCCAATTATTTCCTGTGTTATTGTAGAAGATGTGGCTAAAAGTAAACCTAGAGATCCCTCTCAAAACAAAATATCATTATGCTCTACAATATAGTGAAAAAGCTTAATCACAAAATCCAGAGTACATTTGATCCCTTGTCTTCTTGCCTCTTATAGTGACCTTGTAAAAATATTGAAGAAACAAAGTTTTAGTTACATATTTGTGTCTGTATGTGTCAAATTTTGCATTCTTCCCCAGAAAGGCATAAACCTGAAATAACCTAATCCAACAGGCTCAGCGAGCAAATGGCTAAAGAAACATACAAAATAATGCCCTGATGAAAATCAGAAATTTTTATTTTTATATACAGTATATATATATATATATATATATATATATTTTTTTTTTTGGTTTCAGGGTTAGGTTTATGGGCAGGAATATAGTTAGATAATTGAAAGTGTTATTAGCTTAGTATTAAGTGCAAAATAAGTCAAGGGAATGTCAATGTGAGTGTGCAAATCGGCCCCTTTGGCCATGGTTTAAATTGCGCAATCATCCAATTTATTGCATTTTCAGACCATCTGTTTTTACATAATTTATTACATCAGAAAGCAGCTCTCTCTCCTCTTCCTTCTTTTCCTCATATGAGAGTTTTTTTGCTCTTTTTTTTTCATTTTCTGGAAAAAAACTGGCCCTTCGCTAAGCTTTGCCCCCCTTACTGTTGCTAACTGAGACAAGTTTTAGAAATTAACTAGAGATTTGTGTGAACAGAGTGGGTTATTTTTCTGCAAAATAAAGTCATAAATACTTTGTATATTATTCTTACATGGGTTTGAGTGAATTTTGACATTGCAAAGCATTTTATGTGTGGTTTTTCTTTCATTTTAACAAGAAATGGTTAAATTATACAGTAACATGATTAAAAACAGAGCCATAATCAAGGCAAACACTACTCAGAGTCAACTGAAAGGAGAAAAGAATCATTTGAAAGAAATAATAACTGATATTTAAACAATAGTCCATAAAAATGTGTCTACAAGACATTTGTGACAGTTTATTGTGGTGAATGCAGTAATAACTGATAACTTGAGCAATATTTTCCAGAAAAAACTGTGTCTGCAAGAAAATTGTAAGAGTTTGCAACCATAACAGTTATGCTTTCCTTCAGAAAGATTGATTTGGCTAAGAGAGACCGTCTCAGGTTACTAATGTAACCATGGTTCCCTGAGTAGGGAACGAGACACTGCGTCCTCTAGGGGTCGCTATGGGGGAACGCCTCGTCGTGACCCGTGGACCCCTAGAGGACGCAGTTAGAAGTTCCCATGAAAGGGAACGCCATTATATATAGTCTGACTTAATGTTGTTTCAGTACATCACAGTAATAATCCTATAGTCCTGATTGATCCATTTATGAATACTGATGCATGGACATCCACTTAGCATAAACTGAAGACAGAATTCAATTAGAATGGAAAGATCTGGCATCCTTTGAGCGAAATTGTGGAGCAATATTTGCAGTTTTCCTGTCAGTGGGTTTGTGGGTCATCTACAAGGTCACAGCGGTATAAGGGCTTAATTGCTGCATCCAAGAAGACCACCTGCAGTAAGAGCAGAAGCAATCACATTAATTACATCTTAGCAGGGCACAGTTGCATTAATAATAGCAACAGACTGTGGCTCAGGAGCAGCAGATGTAGTATCAGACATTACTGAAAGAGTAGCATCCGTTTTGTTCCCCAGGCCAGTGCCCTGTGTGTTTCTAACACTTTGTTGGGCTCTCATGTTTACCCAGCTTTCTGTCAACCCACGGGATATAGAAACTGACCTTTTGATACCACAACTGATGCTCAGGGAAATCTCTCAATGTCGCATTTAAGATATGTGGGCATTTGTCAAGGCATTTTAGCTTGCTTGCAGTGTCTGAATGTGTTATTGTAAAGCCCCCTCCAGCTCAGAGAATGATCAGGCCTGCCTGAATGATGCACACTGACATGACACTGTCAGGGCTTTTGTAAAAGGGTTATATTTGAATGTTAAAAACATTTTTAAATCATATTTTTGTTTACCATTTTCACTCTTTTTCATCCTTCATCCTCATGATTTTTTTTTTAAATGAAGAAACCATAAAATATATAGCTATTTAAACAGGTCTGGGAAGTTAACATGAACAGTACAAAATTAGATTTTTTTTTAAATATGTTTTTCAGTTGCATTTAATTTTATTGGAAAAAAAACAACAACACAGAGAATATATAGTTTAATGCACCCTTGCTTAAAGGAAATTATTATTTTTAATCTTACTTATTCCAAACATTTGAATGGCAGTGTATCACGGTTTCCACAAAAAAATATTAACAACTGTTTTCAACATTGATAATAATAATAAATTATTATTGTGCAGCAAATCAGCATATTAGAATGATTTCTGATGTTACTGTAATGGCTTCTGAAAATTCAGCTTTGCCATCACAAACATAAATTATGTTTTAAAATATATTCAAATAGAAAAAAGTTATTTTACATTGCTAAAATATTTCATAATTAATACTTCTTTCAAAAACCGCCAGTGTGTATATATATATATATATATATATATATATGTGTGTGTGTGTATGTATATATAGATTACACATACATATAGATGCTTTTTAGATCTGAGTTACAGTGTGCTTACATTAGTGAAAGGGGAGCATGATGCCAAATGAATAGTGCTGTGCATGCGACAAGGCCATCGCCAATGGCTACCTGACATCACTGTAGAGCTGCTGCTAACATGCAATCTCTTTGTGTGATTAGACCCTGAGAGAGCTTTCTCTCCCCGTCACACTCTTCTTACAGTATATTCAGTCACTGCACATGATATTCTGCGGTCACTTATTTTATAAACACTGCTTCTTGCAGCGACATACTAAATGGTGCATCAGCAAATAGATTTTTGAATTATGAACCCACTCAAAGCTTTTAATGCTCCAGTGTTAAGACGCATTTCAGATACAATTAGATGCTTTTATACAGTGTCCTCCTAACCGGGCAATAAAATGGCAGGCGATAAAAGTTATTTTTTTTCATAAATTTTGTCCTAACCATTTGCAACAAGCAAATATGGAAGACTTTTTAAGTGCTATTTAAAATTAAAATACAGAAATCAATTATCAATGTATTCATTCAAAAATAAAAATGTATTTGAATAAATCACTTTTAAAAGTGACAAATAAATAGACATATTTAAGACTCATGTTTAAAATGTAGTTACATGTAACAATAAGTAATAAATACATTTTTAAATGCAATTTTACTTTTTAAATGGCCTTTTTTAACTCAGTTGACATTTGCCAAAAGATTTAAGAAAAGCAGTTTGCTAATTAATTAATGCTTTAAAATGCTTATCTTGTTTATTATTAATTTAATAAGTTTGAATTAAATTAAACAAGTTTAAATATGTATATTTCTTCATTTCATTGTATTTTTAAGTGATTTATCAATTTACAACATTATTTTTGAATTAATATTTTAAGAATTGGAATGACCCTCCATGAGTGACAGGCTATTCTACCAATCAGTTAATTCTATTCCTGGGTTGTTCTGGGGAGCCCCGCCTACAGTACATTCTCACTAGTAGTTCATAATCCTCCTACACATACTGTAACATTTATCAGCAAATATGTTCAGACTGGCTGTGTTATGCAGCCTTTTCACGTGCAGTGCTTGTTGCTTGTGGTCTCACACCTGGTTAGGACATGAGGTTAGATTTGTTTTTGTCTTGCTTGCTTGCACCTTGTTCTCTCCAGAGATTTGTGCTCATGAGTCTGTAATGGGACTCTCTTAAGGGCTGAGAGGGCTGTTAAGGTTTGATTCTGATGTTGGATAAAGGTTTGAAGGTCGTCCAAACAAATAAACACCTCCACGATGTTTCCAAGCAACCTCTGAAACCGTGGGCCGGTCTGTTTGCAAGGTAGACTATAATTGCCAGGAATATAACTCGAACCAGCCTCACGTAAAATACAGAGGGAAAAAATTAAAAAAATTAAAAACTCTGGAAAGGATTACGACATTGTGAAAGAATTTCCCCAACATTTCCTCTTCAAGTGAGTCCAATGAGCACTGACGGAGCAGTTGTTGAAGACTAAACGCAAGAGGTTTTGTTGTTACAATGTTCTCTCAAGTGTAACCATTTAACAAGACTCTCTTTTTCTTCTTCTTTCTCACAGTCTCTCTCTGTGGATGTTCAAGAGAGTGTGTGTTTTTACATTTTGAACCCTGGAACAGATGTGACACATGCCTACTTTGCGGTGTTGCAGGGCAATTCACGATGAGTCAGTTTAATCAGTATCAGTATCAGAGTCAGTGTTGATAGCCAATGGGTGAAGCCGCACTTCACCTTTATTACTCCTGGAGAGCATGCATCTGTTTGCAAGCCTTTGTGTGAGAAACAAAGCAGGGATGTGGCCATTTAATCCACAGTGTGAAGAAACACTGTTCTAGATTTCTCAACGAAGATGAACATATTTCTTACATTCTTTGCACTCATGGTTGTAATAGCTAATGCAATTCTTTTGGAGTGAAATACCTTCAGGGATGTTGAATTAGGGTCACACAGCCAGAAAAAAAACAGAGACCGGGACACTCCAAGCATTTTGAGTTTTCAACTTCATTTGTAATATTTGAGACACAAACCAGAGATGATATTTGAATATTTTTCTACTCTGGATCACATAAGTTGTCAAATTGCGATAAGACAAGCTGTTTATTATTGGCATCTAAATGTTAAGTTTATGACACTTCCAACATTGGGTTTACAGTATGAAAACTGCACTGGTAGCACGTGCATGTCATTTTCATGGTGTGCATGCTTATACTTCATACTCTGAAGTGGATGAGCTGGTAATTGCCATGGTGTGCAGTGGACTGTTTGATTGGATTAGATTTGCTGTATTTTTGGCCCTGGGTTTCATGTGTAACAAGTTATTTTCTGGCACTTTTCATTTGTGCAGCTAGGGGGAGCAAACCTTCAAAACTGAAAATTTCACTGACTATTACTTTATATAGATTTTCAATGTTGACCTGAGGCTTCAGCCATTTTTACACCAAGGACCCTTTCGTGGATATGGAAATGGAGCAGTTATTCCCTGTTTCGTGTTGTACAAAACTGAGCCTACAATAACTTGCATATAGTAAGGTCAGATGGGGTAAAATGCCCACCTTATTTTTTTCTCTTGATCATAGATGACACAAAATCTCATCTCAACACATTTAAAGGGGTCATATGATGCGATTTCAAGTTTTCCTTTCTCTTTGGCGTGTTACAAGCTGAAAGCTGATAAAGAAGATCTGTAAAGTTGCAAAGACTAAAGTCTCAAATCCAAAGAGATATT